>NC_091194.1:24302070-24344642 GCF_040958095.1 Procambarus clarkii
CGTAGTTCATACCTCTCAGCTCGGTACTAGTCTGGTGGCAAACCTTTGAACCTTTTCCAGTTTAGTCGTATACTTGACTAGATATGGACTCCATGCTGGAGCTGCATACTCCAGGATTGGTCTGACATATGTGGTATATAATGTTCTGAAAGATTCCTTACACAAGTTTCTAAAGGCAGTTCTCATGTTAGCCAACCTGGCATATGCCACTGATGTTATCCTCTTGATATGAGCTTCAGGGGACAGGTCTGGCGTAATAACCCCCAGGTCTTTCTCTCTCTCTCTGACTCCAGAAGCATTTCATCTTCCAAACGATACCTTGTATCTGGTCTCCTGCTTCCTACCCCTATCTTCATTACATTACATTTGGTGGGGTTAAACTCTAACAACCATTTGTTCGACCATTCCTTCAGTTTGTCTAGGTCTTCTTGAAGACTCGAACAGTCCTCTTCTGTCTTAATCCTTCTCGTAATTTTGGCATCGTCCGCAAACATTGAGAGAAATGAATCTATACCCTCCGGGAGATCATTTACATATATCAGAAACAAAATAGGACCGTGAACAGAGCCCTGTGGGACTCCACTGGTGACTTCACGTCAATCGGAGGTCTCACCCCTCACCGTAACTCTCTGCTTCCTATTGCTTAGGTACTCCCTTATCCACTGGAGCACCTTACCAGCTACACCTGCCTGTCTCTCCAACTTATGTACCAGCCTCTTATGCGGTACTGTGTCAAAGGCTTTGCGACAATTTAAGAAAATGCAGTCCGCCCAGCCCTCTCTTTCTTGCTTAATCTTTGTCACCTGGTTGTAGAATTCTATTAAGCCAGTCAGGCAAGATTTACCCTCCCTGAACCCATGTTGGCGATTTGTCACGAAGTCCCTTCTCTCCAGATGTGTTACCAGGTTTTTTCTCACGATCATCTCCATCACCTTGCATGGTATACAAGTCAAGGACACTGGCCTGTAGTTCAGTGCCTCCTGCCTGTCGCCCTTTTTGTATATTGGGACCACATTCGCCATCTTCCATATTTCTGGTAGGTCTCCCGTCTCCAGTGACCTACTATACACTATGGAGAGTGGCAAGCAAAGTGCCTCTGCACACTCTTTCAGTACCCATGGCGAGATCCCTTCTGGACCAACAGCCTTTCTAACATCCAGATCCAGCAGGTGTCTCTTGACCCTCTCTCTCGTAATTTCGAACTCTTCCAGGGGCCGCCTGGTTTACTTCCCTTTCTCCTAGCACAGTGACCTCACCTTGTTCTGTTGTGAAGACCTCTTGGAACCTCTTGTTGAGTTCATCACACACCTCTTTGTCATTCTCTGTAAACCTGTCCTCGCCTGTTCTAAGTTTCACTACCTGTTCCTTTCACTGTTGTTTTCCTTCTGATGTGACTGTGGAGTAGCTTTGGTTTGGTCTTGGCTTTGTTTTGCTATATCATTTTCATAACTTTTCTCTGCTTCTCTTCTCACCCTGACATACTCATTCCTGGTTCTCTTTTATCTCTCTCTCTGCTTTCTGGTGTTCGGTTATTCCGAAAGTTCCTCCACGCCCTTTTGTTCAGTTTCTTTGCTTCCATACATGCCCTATTATACCATGGATTCTTCTTTTGCTTCTCGGATTTTTCCTTTTGGGCTGGGATGTATCTGCTTACTGCCTCCTGACACTTTGTCACCTCCTTTTGGGTGACATAGTCCATTATATCTTGTACAGACTTGGCTCTGAGGTCTGTGTCCCAAGGTATTTTCCTTAGGATGCTTCTCGTCTCCTCATAATTTTCCTTTCGGTATGCCAGCCTTTTGTTTCCTAGTTCTTTTTCGGGGGGGGGGGGGGGGATAATTCCTAGCACTACCAGGTACTCAAAGTTCAATACACTGTGATCACTCATTCCCAAGGGTGCTTCCATCTTGATTTCCCTTATATCCCACTCATTTAGGGTAAATATCAGATCAAGCATTGCTGGTTCATCTTCTCCCCTCATCCTTGTTGGATCCTTGATGTGCTTGTAAGTTTCTTGTTGCCACGTCCAACAGCTTAGCTCTCCATGTTTTGTGGTCTTCCATGCTGGTCTGTGTTCTCCCAATCTATCTTCCCATGGTTGAAGTCTCCCATGATTAGTAGTCCAGATCCATTCCTGCTAGCAACAGAAGCTGCTTTCTCTATTATGTTAATGGTGGCCATATTGTTTCTATCATATTCCTGTCTGGGTCTTCTGTCATTTGGTGGTGGATTATATATGACTACGACTATAATTTTTTGCCCTCCAGTTGTTATTACTCCTATTATGTAGTCACTGAAACCTTCACATCCCTGAACAACCAACTCCTCAAAATCCCAGCCTTTTCTTACCAGCAGGGCTACACCACCACCACCCACCTCTTCCTTCTCTCTCTTTCCTCATAACATAATAGTTATGTGGAAACACTGCATTTGTTATTGTTTTCGTCAGCTTTGTTTCTGTGAGAGCTATTATGTCTGGGTACTAGAGGAAAACCCATTCTCCAAGTTCATTTGCTTAATTTGTAATTCCATCTATGTTAGTGTACATTGCCTTGAGGCTCACTTTCTTCTGTCCCTTCTCAAATCTCCTCCTTGGTGAGTGTTCTGCTGGTGGAGGAAGCTGTGCCATGGGTGTGAGGATTTGTGAGGTGGATACCAGGGTTGCAGAGGATACTGGGACGAGGGGTCAAGTGAAGGGGGGAGGGATAGGGAGGGTATGGGGTGAAAGGGGCGGGAGGGCAGGAAGGAAAGGGGGGTTTTCTATGCAGAGGAGGGTGGTGGGGTTGCCCTCCCCGCTGGTGTTATTTTGTAGGTGGTTATCATGTCTCCCCTTACTCTTCTGTTTTCCAGGGATGTGAGGTTCAGCTCCTTTAGCCTTTCCTCGTAGCTCAATCCTCTCAGTTCCGGGACGAGCCTGGTGGCATACCGCTGAATCTTCTCTAACTTTGTCTTGTGTTTAACTAGGTATGGACTCCAGGCTGGAGCTGCATACTCCAGGATTGGTCTTACATAAGTGGTATACAGGGTTCTGAAAGATTCCTAACACAAGTTTCTGAAGGCAGTTCTTATGTTGGCCAGTCTAGCATATGCCGCTGATGATATTCTTTTGATGTGGGCCTCTGGGGACAGGTTCGGTGTGATATCAACCCCCAGATCCTTCTCTCTATTTGATTCTTGCAGGATTTCCCCTCCCAGATGATACCTTGTGTTCAGCCTCCTGCTCCCTTCGCCTAATTTCATCACCTTACACTTTCCAGAGTTGAACTTCAGCAGCCATTTTCTAGACCATTCCTCCAGTTTATCCAGGTCATCCTGTAGTCTCTGTCTATCTTCATCCGTCTTGATTCTTCTCATAATTTTTGCATCATCAGCAAACATCAAGAGGAATGAGTCTATACCCTCTGGAAGATCGTTCACATATATTAGAAACAGGATGGGTCCAAGTACTGAGCCCTGTGGGACTCCGCTGGTGACATCTCGCCACTCTGATGTCTTCCCCCTCACCGTTACTCGCTTTTTCCTGTTGCTTAAGTACTCCCTTATCCACTGGAGCACCTTCCCTTTTACTCCTGCCTGTTGCTCCAACTTTTTTAACAGCCTTTTATGGGGTACTGTGTCGAAGGCTTTTTGGCAATCCAGGAAAATGCAGTCGGCCTACCCTTCTCTTTCCTGCCTAATTTTCGTTGCCTGGTCATAAAATTCTATTAAACCTGTGAGGCACGATTTACCATCTCTGAACCCATGTTGGTGGTGCGTTACAAAGTTATTTTCCTCCAGATGCTCTACGAGCCTTTTCCTCACGATCTTCTCCAGCACCTTGCATAGTATACAAGTTAAGGAAACTGGCCTGTAATTCAGTGCCTCTTGCCTGTCACCCTTTTTGTATATTGGGACCACGTTAGCTGTCTTCCAACTTTCTGGTAAGTCTCCTGTTTCCAGTGACCTGTTATACACCATAGAGAGTGGCACACTTAGTGCTTCTGCACCTTCCTTTAGTATCCATTGTGAGATTCTATCAGGCCCAACAGCCTTTGTCACATCTAGCTCCAGCAGACACCTTTTGACCTCATCACTGGTGAGGTCAAATTCCTCCAAGGTTGCCGCCTCCTCATTTAGTGCAGGGGCTTCTCCTTGTTCTATTGTGAAGACCTCCTGGAATCTCTTGTTGAGTTCTTCACACACCTCCTTGTCATTCTCTGTGTATCTGTTCTCCCCTTTCCGCAGCTTCATCACTTGTTCCTTCACTGCTGTTTTCCTCCTGATATGGCTGTGGAGCAGCTTTGGTTGGGTCTTGGCTTTACTCGCGATGTCATTTTCAAACTGTCTCTCTGCTTCCCTCCTCACTCTGATGTACTCATTTCTGGCCCTCTGGTACCTCTCCCTGCTCTCTGGTGTTCTGTTATTTCTGTAGTTTCTCCATGTTCTTTTACTCAGTTGTTTCGCTACCTTACATTCCTGGTTGAACCATGTGTGTGTGTGTGTGAACTGCAAGCACCGCAAGCAGTACCATCAGGTGGGTAAAACCGCAGTACCTGTATTTAACGTAACAATATGCATGTGGGATGTTGTGGTGGCAAACGAATGTAACAAATAACTAGGTATTTGTGGTGGATAGCAGTGGATATCTGGGTTCGGACGTAGTTGGCGTTGTTATAGATGGATATCGGAGTTTCATTGACAGTAATGTAATGGTGACTGCAGAAAGATATTTTAGACCCTAAAGGTGGTAGATAAATATACTAACATTCATCAACGGATGTTGTAAATTGATGGAGATACTTATGGGTGTAGTCCGTTATGTGTGGATAATGGAATGGGTGAAGGAAATTGGTAGGTATACAATTAGGTATACAAGAACAAATAGGAGAGTGTAGATGCTTTTTTAAACATGTTTGTAGGCTGGGGAGGAGAGTGGGGAAATAGGTAGAGACAGTGTGGATTATATGTAAGGGAAAAAGAGAGGAGAAAGGTTCCGGATATGTTGAAGTACAGAAGATAGATGCAGTCAGAATTTTGGTGTGTAAATTGGGGGGAAGGGGGAGGTGGGGTGGTTAATCATGTTAAATAACTTTTTTCCGTTTTTATTCGATTGGACCCTAAAAATAAATAGATTTCATATGTTTACAAAGAAGATTTGTAATGCAATGTTTGCATTAGAACGTACTGCTCTCGCACACAGAGAGGGGGAGGGAGGGAGGCTTTGATTAATTAGGCAGGAGTGTTTGGAATCACTCGCTTCTGCTTCACTTTTGCTGTTATATCAGCCTTGGTGCTTCTTGCATCTCGTTCCACCCACGCCTCCTCCCTCCTCAACCCCAACCCACGCCTCCACCCTCTTCCCCCTACCAACGCCTCCACCATCTTCCCCAACCAACGCCTCCGCCCTCCTCTCGCCCCCCTCCCCCACCCACGCCTTCACTCCTACCTTATCCCACTCCCCACCTACTCTCACCCACTGCCCATCATATATGGAGGTTCAGCAAGCAGTGGTTGAGTAGCTGCGGCGGCGGGACCCAAGAGCCGTGACTCATCCCCAACAAATATACAACCAGCTGAATTCTTTTATGAAACTCTTAAACCCTGTCATTGTCTCTGATAACATTGACGGTGTTAGTGCCAGTACTAGCAAGCAATTACGGAGGCGAGGACCTTTCCAACACCAACTTCGCCCGAGTTGGATGTGATTGTCTTGGGGAACTTGATCTGCTCCCAACTGTCTTTGATATTCCTGGGAAGATTGGTAAACACATACTCATATATCCAGCTGTGACATACCCAACATGGTATATATATATACGCAAGTGGAATATACCCAGCATGATCCTAAATGTATTGATAATTCCTGCACCAAATTTAGGAATACACTGCAGGTCCATAATAATTCCCAGATTATCATCACCCTTTTCGAGATTGTGAAGCTATGTAAATATTAGGATTTCTTTAAAGTTAAACGGATGATTAGGTTTGATTAACTCTTGAGGCAGAAATGTATTTCCTTTCACCTGACTTGTCTGTTCACTTTGCAGAAAATAGGTTCCCGGGAATTAGGCAACTGTCGTGGGTTGCATCGTGGGATAGGTCAGTATCTGGGAAAGGGGGGGGGGCTCGATAAGCCTAACGACATTCACTGTACCAGTTTTATATACAGTGAGATTGTGTTTAAGGTCGTATGACGGTCTTATGGTATCGTACGTCGGTCTCAAGGTATCGTACGACGGTGTCATGGTATCGTACGCTAGTGTCATGGTATCGTCGTACGTCGTTGACCAATATCAGCACATAGAATGGCCGGAGTCAACAAATACAACAGCCTCAAAAAAACATCGACAATAAATAAATAAATTTACATTTATTTATAAATACTCTTTAGTTAAGCCGGGAATCGAAGCCCCGGGAGCATCCGAACAGTCAGGTACTTTACTCTTCAGCCAACGAGCCTAGAAAAGTTTGGGAGTGTATGCTTATATTTATGTCTCGCCTGGTCAGATTGTCTGGTCTGTCTGTCTGTCTGTCTGTGTGTGTGTGTGTGTGTGTGTGTGTGTGTGTGTGTCTCTCTCTCTCTCTCTCTCTCTCTCTCTCTCTCTCTCTCTCTCTCTCTCTCTCTCTCTCTCTCTCTCTCTCTCTCTCTCTCTCTCTCTCTCTCTCTCTCTCTCTCTCTCTCTCTCTCTCTCTCTCTCTCTCTCTCTCTCTCTCTCTCTCTCTCTCTCTCTCTCTCTCTCTCTCTCTCTCTCTCTCTCTCTCTCTCTCTCTCTCTCTCTCTCTCTCTCTCTCTCTCTCTCTCTCTCTCTCTCTCTCTCTCTCTCTCTCTCTCTCTCTCTCTCTCTCTCTCTCTCTCCTCTCTCTCTCTCTCTCTCTCTCTCTCTCTCTCTCTCTCTCTCTCTCTCTCTCTCTCTCTCTCTCTCTCTCTCTCTCTCTCTCTCTCTCCCTCTCCCTCTCTCTCTCTCTCTCCCCCCCTCTCTCTCTCTCTATATATATATATATATAAATTGTTGCAAGTCGAGCAACAAATATTTTACATTGAACAACAAATGAGATTGGAAAAGCAGTATTGCCACCTCTGCTATACAGAAAAAATAGACCCCAGACACACCCTGTGAGTAGTAATGGACCCCCATACCGCCACTATGAGGGGTAGTGGACCCCTTAATAACACTATGGGCGGTAGTGGACACTTTACAAACACTATGGGCGGTAGTTGACTTCATAGCGACCCTGTGGAAGGTAGTGGACCCCCTGCCGACCCTGTGGGTGGCAGTAGACCCCCTACCGACCCTGTGGGCGGTAGTGGACCCCATACCATCCCTGTGGGCGGCAGTGGACTCCATACCGACCCTGTGGGCGGTAGTGGACCCCATACCGACCCTGTGGACGGCAGTGGACTCCATACCGACCGTGTGGGTCGCAGTAGACCCCATACCGACCCTGTGGGCGGTAGTGGACCCCATATTGACCCTGTGGGCGGCAGTTAACCCCCCTACCGACCCTGTGGGTGGCAGTGGACTCCATACCGACCCTGTTGGTGGCAGTTGACCCTTTACCGACCCTTTGGGCGGTAGTGGACCCTATATACTAATCCCGTGGGTAACACTGGACCCTATACTCATCCTGTGGGCTTCAATGAACGCCATACACATCCAGTGGGTGTTATTGGACCCCATACCCATCCTGTGGGTGGTTGTGAGCCCCATACCCATCCTGTCGGTGGTAGTGGACGCCATACACATCCAGTGGATGGTATTGGACTCCATGCCCTTCCCGTGGGTGGAAGTGATCCCCAAGTTTGCAGTAGTTTACCCCATAAACATTCCAACATAACATCGTTTTCTGTTAGCATTCCTACAAAACATTCTTTAAAGATTTTTAAAGCGCAAACTATGGTATATAATATTGATTGGGGAAGCACTGTTATTCTATGTAATTATTTATAGTGCTTATTATAATTTACTAAGAACAACTAATATTTCTCAAAACAAAACTACGAGCCTTCAATAGGATATAGCTGATCTGTAATATTCTAAGAGCATGGACAATAGTAGGTAAATTCCACAACCCATGTGGGACCTGAAAACTACAATTTTCATTATAATTGAACCAATCACGATTATTCTGCTATCTACGTTGATGGACGGGTACTGTGAGACGTAAATTGGTACGTGAGCAAGAGTTTGGGCCTTGGTAAAAAAGATAACTGGAAATATATCACATATGTACTAAATCACATTCAACATATTGACTTTAAGCATTAAGTCATATATGTGCTGTCTTGTGTGAGAACGGGTTGGAACTGTAGTACCCAACGTCGAGAGCGAGAGGAACCTTTTATTGTCAATCCCCCTTTCGTCACTGAACCCGATCTCGATGGACTGTCGGTTTCTTAAGGTGGCGTTTGTGGGGCGTATACTCACGACGCACCCCTAGGAGGCCCCGGCAAGATCGGCGATAGCTTCTTGTTGGGTGTCCTGCCTCTAATTGTGGCTCCATGGTGGGTGTGGGGGCACATTCGTGAATGAATTCTTCTTTTCGTAATGATGATAACCCCTGTTTCGGCTGCTTCTGGTTTACTTTCTCAGGATCGTGGGGTGGGCGACCAAGCCCCCGAGTCGGTCCGTATTGGAAGACCGGGCTCTGTAGCCTCCGCTGCATTGGGCCCCGACCTTGCTCCTCCTTTGGCCTCTCTGACTCCTTCCCCTGGCTCCCCTCCCTCCTCTGTGGTTGGGTCGAGCCCCAAGCCCCCAGTGGTGACTACCTCGTCCCCTGGCGCGGCTCCTTCTCTAGTTGTAACTACTGCGCCTTTTAACCCCTCTCTCTCTGGGGGTTCTCACCGCCGTCCTCGTCACGGCCGCCCTCGCTCGATTCCTTCCAGTTCTGCTACCTGTCAAGCCTTGTTTGGTCCCGCTTCGTGGGCCAAATATTTTGATCTCCTCCCTCTTGATTCTGCGCCTCCTAACGATTTCTCCCTCCATCGACATCTCGTTGATTCCGTGGATGCCTCCATTACTTTCAACCCCACTCGTCTCGGTACACGTGTCGTTGCTGCTCCTTCTCAGGATGCTGCTTCCCGCTTGGCTGCCTTATCCTGCCTTGGCGAGACCCCTGTTCGGGTCTCGAAGAACGCTCAGTTGAATGCCAGTGTTGGCACTATTTTGCTCCCGCCCTATGTTGCGACCGGTGTTCGGGACCTGCGCGACTGCCACGACGATATTCGACAAATCCTTGCTGCCCAGGGCCATTCTATTCTCCAGGTGGACACGTTTACTCGTCCCCCTCGTGGTAGTCGCCGTCAACCCCTCCGGGTTGTGAAGATTACCTTTGATGGTAGGACCCTTCCACCCTCTGTCATTCTTGCTGGTGCCAGGTGCTCTGTCCAGGAGTACATTCCTTCTCCTCGGCTCTGCAACAAGTGCTGGAGGTTTGGGCATGGTGCCCTCCACTGCTCCAGGGACTCTCTCTCTGTCCTTTGTGTGGTGGCGAAGGTCACTCTAAGTCGGAGTGCACTTCTCCCCAGGCTCGTTGCCTCAACTGCGGTGAGCCCCATCCTACCATCTTCCGTGCGTGTGTCCATTACAAGCTTGAGGCAGCCGTCCTCAACTTGAAGCACCGGGAGCGTTTATCTTTTCCTGAGGCGAGGCGCCAGGTTCGCCGGCTCCCGCCTTATGCTAATATCTCTTATGCTCGCGTGTTGCGCTCTTCCTCTCCTCGTCCTTCCCGCCTTCCTCAGACTCACAACCGTTTCCGGGCCTTGGACCCTGATGCGCCCACTGCCCCCTCCTCTGTTCCTTTGAGTTCTGTCCCGAAGGGTCCCCTCCTGGTCCTCTCTCTGGGGTTCCCCTTCTTTCTACCCGGTCTGTCGTGTCTCCTGTGTCTTCTTCCTCGTCTCCCTCCGTTCCTCCTTCCCATCCTTCCCCTCCGTCTCTTGACTCTCCCCGCCGCCTGTCGGTGCGGGCTGATGTCCATCGCTCTCCAAACGGCCGTCATGTGTGCTCTCGTTGAGCTTCTCCTGTTGAGACACTAGAATCCGTTGCCCAGTACGTGGTTGCTGGGACACCTGTCTCTTTACGTCAGAAGCGTAAACCTGGCTCCTCTCCTTCCTCCTCCCCGGCGGGTAAGGAGGTTTCGCTTTCTTCCTCGGCCCCTACTTCTGCCTCTCTCGCTCCGTCCCCTCCCATTTCGGTGGTTGCGCCCCCTGTTCCTGCTATGGAGGTTTCTTTCGCCCCCGCTTCCCTCTCAGTTGCTGCCCTTGCTGAGGTACGCTCCCCTCTTTCTACCCCTCCTCTTCCTGCTGCTGTCCTTGACTGCTCCTCTCCGTTGTCTCCTCCTCTTCCTCCTCCTCCTCCTCCGGACCCTGCCCGCCCACCTCTGATCTGTTCTCCCGTTTCCTTCCCTCCGTCTTTGCTCAGTTTACCCATGCCCCCTAACCCTGACTTTGCTGACCCTGATCCCGACCCTGATATTCTTTAACGTGCTCTGTTGCTCTTTCGCCTTTGTTTCTTCCTTGTTCTCTGTTTTTGTCCTTTCTCTTCTCGTCGTTGTCCATTCTTCAATGGAACGTTCGAGGTTATTACGCTAATTTCCTCGAACTCCAACTTCTGATTTTGCGGTTTTCGCCCCTTTGTGTCTGTCTCCAGGAGCCGATGCTTGGTGCTCGTCCTGGTCGTTTTCGTGGCTATTCCTTTCTCTCCCCCCCTCCCCGCTGTTGCTGGGGCTTCTAATTCTTCTGCTCTTTTGATTCGTGCTGATGTTCCCTTTGTTCCTTTACTTTTTCCTTCACCTCTCCATTGTTCTGCTGCTCGTGTCTTTGTGGGGAAATGGTACACTGTTTGTTCCATTTATCTTCCCCCGAGTGTCCCGCTTTCTCTTTCTGATTTGAAACGCCTCCTAGACTCCTTGCCGGAGCCTGTGCTCCTGCTGGGTGACTTCAATTGTCGTCATTCTCTTTGGGGTGACGTTCTGACGAATACCCGGGGTCCCCTTCTTGAGCCGTTTCTCCTCTCTTCTTCCCTGTCTCTTTTGAATTCTGGTAAGCCCACTCATTTGGACTCTCGGACTCGCACCCTTTCTTGTCTTGATCTTTCTCTCTGCTCTTCTTCTCTTTACTTAGATTTCACATGGCAGGTTCTTGATGACCTCCATGGAAGTGATCATTTCCCCATCCTGGTTTCCTTTTTCTCTTTTCGCCCTTCCCTCTCTTTCCCTAGGTGGCAGTTTGCTAAGGCGGACTGGACCCTATTTTCCCTCAGTGCTACTCTCTCTGACCTCTCCCTTCTGCCTCTCTCTCGCGCTCTCCTCCTTTTTCATGACAGTCTTCAACGCTGCCTTCCGCTCTATCCCTCGCTCTTCCTCCCGGGGTCCACGGAAGTGCGTTCCCTGGTGGAATGCGGACTGTGCTCGGGCTGTCCGCTGTAAGCGTGCAGCCTGGAAGAAGCACCGCCGTAGGCAGATGACCGATACTTTTTTTTTCGGAAAGCGAGTGCGGTGGCCCGTAGGGCCATCCGTACGGCTAAACGTGAATGTTGGGCATATTATGTCTCAACAATTTCGTCCGAAACCCCTCTGGCCCAGATCTGGAAGCGTATCCGCAAAATAGCGGGTAAGTTCGTTCCCGATGTTTCACCGGTACTTCACCTCCATGATACTCTTGTGGCGGACCCGTTGCAGGTCGCTTCCGAAGTGGGTTCCCACTTTTCTTCTGTTAGCTCTGGTCTTCATCTTCCCCAATCTTTCCTTCTTCGTAAACCTGTCCTTGAGTCTCGTCCTTTAGATTTCTGCACTCATCTTCAGCTTCCCTATAATGATCCCTTCTCTCTCTTTGAACTTCGTTCTGCCCTGGCCCTCTGCGGTTCTACGGCGGCGGGCTCCGATGGTATTCATTATGAGATGCTTCGCCATCTCTCCGAGCACGTCTCAGTATTTACTGAGTCTGTATAATCGGATCTGGGAGTCGTCGTTAGTCCCTGAGGACTGGCTCGATGCCGTTGTCCTCCCTGTTCGCAAACCGGGGTCTCTGGGTACTTCCCCTAAGGAATTTCGCCCTATTGCTCTCACAAGTTGTGTCTGCAAACTCTTTGAACGTATGGTTAACGTTCATCTGATGTGGTTCCTGGAACACCATCACCTCCTCTCCCCTTCTCAATTTGGTTTCCGCAAGTGCTGCAGCACGACAGATGTCCTGGTGAACTTGGAGGTCTATATTCGTACTGCTTTTGCTGCGAAGATCTCCGTTGTTGCCGTCCTTTTTGACTTGGAAAAGGCTTATGATACCACTTGGCGTTATCATATCCTATCTCAACTTCATTCTTTTGGCCTTCGTGGTCATCTCCCTCTCTTTTCTCCGCAGCTTCCTCTCTCGTCGTTCCTTTCGGGTGCGCCTTGGTACCGCTTTCTCTCCCTCTTTTCAGCAATACGAAGGTGTGCCCCAGGGTAGTGTTCTGAGCACTACTCTTTTTCTGGTTGCCCTCAATGGTCTTCTTTCCTCTCTTCCTTCTGGTGTCTTCTCCGCTCTCTATGTCGATGATCTTACCCTTTGTTGTCAGGGTGATGATTCGCCTCTCCTTCAACGCCGGCTTCAACTTGCAATTGATGCCGTGTCGTCTTGGGCCACAGATCATGGCTTCAAGTTCTCTACTTCTAAGACTTGTGCCATGACTTTTACGCGGAAACAGGTTGTTCTTCGTCCCTCTTTGTCACTTTATGGTCATCCCCTTGAATACAAAGATTCCGCGAAGCTTTTGGGGTTATTCCTTGACACTCGTTTGTCCTGGTCTCCCCATATCTCTTACCTCCGTGTTGAGTGCTCTAAGGCCCTTACCCTTCTTCGGGTCTTGTCCCATACTTCTTGGGGGGCAGATAGGCGCACTCTCCTTGCTTTACATTCCTCTCTCGTCCTGTCTAAGCTCGATTATGGTTGCCCTGCTTACTCGTCTGCTTCTTCTCCTACTCTTCGCCGTCTTGATGCTTTGCACCATACTGGGTTGCGCTTCAGTTCTGGTGCCTTTCGTTCGACTCCCATCCTTAGCTTGTATGTTGACACTGGCTTCCTGTCTCTCCAGGACCGCCGTGATCGCTACTGTCTTCGCTATCTTGCGCGGTCCTTGCAACATCCTTCCTCTCGCCTCTGTCGTGCTTTAACTTTTACCCCTCCTGCGGTTCCTGTTCCTCTTCACCACCTCCCTCTTTCTGTCCGGTTATCTCGCCTGCAGGATTCTCTTTCCGTTCGTATTTCTGATGTTTCTCCTCGTGTTGTTCCTTCTTTGCCCCCGTGGAGGGTCCCTCTTCCGCGGTTTTGTACATCCTTGACCCGTTTCACAAAAGCTTTTACCCCTTCTACGGTTCTAAAACGCCTTTTCCTCGAGAACTTTTCTTCTCACTCCCGCTCCGTTTCTGTCTTCACCGATGGGTCTAAGTCAGCGAACGGTTTTGGCTACTCTGTTGTTTTTCCTGATCACACTTATATGTGTCGCTTACCTCCGGAGACTAACATCTTTACAGTGGAACTTTATGCTATTCTCTATGCTCTTCGTCTCCTGCTTTCTCGTTATCAGTCTTCCTTTGTAGTTGTTGTTGACTCTCGTAGTGCCCTCATGGCTCTCGGGTCCTTTAATCCGGTTCATCCAGTAGTTGTCGAGATCCAGCATTGGCTGTTTCTTGTTCACAGTAAATTTAAGTCATTTGAGTTTTGTTGGGTTCCGAGTCATATTGGTGCGTCTTTAAATGAGCGTGCGGATGCTGCCGCCAAGGAAGCTGTCCGCTCTTGTCCCATCTCTCGTAAAGGCATTCTGTATTCCGACTTTTACCCGGTTATCCATTCCTCAGTCCTTACCCGTTGGCTGGCTTCTTGGTTGTCTGTTACTCTTAACAAGCTACGTACTCTTAAATGTTGTGTTTCCTCGTGGCCGTCCTCCTTCCACCGTAACCGGCGGTGGGAAACAGCTCTGGCAAGGTTGCGTATTGGCCATACTCGCTTAACCCATGATCACTTGATGGAGCGCGGCCCTGCTCCTTATTGTCCTAGTTGTATTGTCCCTCTTACGGTCGTGCATGTCCTTCTTGAATGTCCTGACTTCCAGGACGAGCGTGTGTCTTGCTTTCCGACCGCCCCTCGCGGTCGCCTGTCCCTCGATAGAGTTCTTGGTGACTCGGATACTTTTGATATCGTTCGCCTTATGCGTTTTTGTTCTCGTATTGGCATCATTGGTGATATTTAGCGCCCTCTGATTATTTTGCGTATTTGATGGTGCTACATAGCCTTCCCGGTTTGGTGCCTTTATTTGATAATTACTTACTTACTTTCCAAACAACGATATATCTTGGATAAGTCGCTCCACAACATTGACGCCTGGACCGTCGACTTCATCTGATGCTACTTATTTGCTTATTTCATAATGAAATTATATTAGTTTGGAGTAAATATATGTTTTCTCATGTTCTGCATTCAGCACCCACATTATAGTGAGTAAATATACCATATTACTTCATTACTTAAATAATGCTAGGAGGGTTTGAGTAGCTTTGGGTCTTTAGTGGACAGAACCTCCAGTAGATGGGGCGAGAGTCGCCCCATCTCTCTCGCCCGAACAAGAGTCGAAACTTAATTTAAAATTGATATATCTTTGTCCTCGAACATGATATATTTCATTTGGTGCAATCATAATAATGTTCATATCTCGGTCTTTATGGAGGCATAAAAGATTTTAGGCTTTATTAGCGTATCTTTGTTAATTATACAATATATCGGCAAGTGCGTAAGCGTCTGCACTTCATGCCCGACAAGCTACTGAACGCTACTATAAAAACATATGTATCTTCACTTGAGCTATAAATATGTCTATTGTAATGTATTTATAATGAAGCTCATATTTCTATCTTGCTTAAGACATATATAACATTTGTGTTTATTAACGAATTTACGTGAAATAAACATTGATCTGAGAGAGTTGCTCTGTCGTTCAGTCTGTACGGGAGCTCCGTAATTTTTAAAATACATGTATCTTCGTTAGAACTTTAAATATGTCTATGGTAAAGTGTTTAAAGTGAAGCTTATATGTCTGCCTTTCTTGAGACATATAAAACATATATGGTTATCAACGAATTCACCTGAGATAAACATTGTTCTGAGAGAGAGTTGCTCAATCGATCGATCTGTCCGGGGTCGGAGATCGGCTATTATAAAATGTTACGGCCCTCTCGGGACGCAACGGGGTTCTTACTCTGATGTAGTTAGAGGAAGATATATATCCGGCCCCAAGCCAGCAGAGGCTATCAAGGGATGCGATCCGTGACGCAAGTAACTTAAAGGGAGTAGGGAAAAAAAGGTAAGAACTTAATATAATATATTGACCACCACCAATAAATAAATATTATATAAAAGGAGTACACAGGGGGAGGGGTATTAACACTTTGCAAGGGGATTATTCACTGTAGTCTTCTGCTGAAGACTCTGGTGCCACACCACTTTCGGTGCCGATTCCTTGGTGCTTTCTTCGTGGCCTCAAGACGTGTCCTCGGAGAACGCCGAGCCTACCCTGGCCACAGGTCAGCCACAACACAGGTCCACTGGGGGCACCGTCGTGGAGGCCGTCAACCACACGTCCAGCAGGTCTGCTGGCAGGTACTGGGCCACCCAGGCTGGCACGGCCACTCCACGAACGATAAAAGGGGTACGCCCTAGACAGGAGTCTCGTGTGATATCACCAATCACCCTCCTGTCCTCAATACCCCAGTGGATTATCGTCTCCAACCGTCGGTCCCGGGTAAATCCTTCCACTGCCACTCCACTGGCAGGCTTAACACACCACAGTGTTCTTCCGGGGGGACGACGTCACGACAGCTGCAGCAAACTTCACTGTATGGAGACTGGCTGCCTCGGGTAGACTGACCACACCTTCAACACAGTGGTCCCAGGTCGGCTCTGTAAGCAGACACGTCATTAATAACCGGGACACTAATACACCACACTCACAGGCTCAGATACAAACGCCCGACATATCCACTCCATAGATGGCGCTGTCTTCGGAGCACCACCTCACCAGAGGTCAGGAGCGGCGGTGTTGAGCGCTGAACCAGACTGGAAACTGGTCCTCGAGGCCAGTACACGCTGTCCTCACTAGGTGTCGTCGTTCGTTTGGCGGGGGTTTCGGGAGCTGACCCACAGATGGCGTGTTTGTCACTGCTCCAGGCTAGGACGCTGGATCCGGGTTCGTAACATAAAAGTACATGTATCTTCGCTTTAAATTTAAATATGCCCATGGTAAGGTATTTACAATGAAGCTTATATTTCTATCTTTCTAGTGACATATAAAACTCTAACGTTTATTAAGGAATCTGCGTGAAATAGGCATGGTTCTGAGATGAATGCTGCGGTTTTCGAGCTCGACGAGCGATAAAAACTGCCCTTTTTATAAAACTACAAATATCTTCGGTTTTACTTAACATATTTGTCTGGTAGAGGTTTCACAGATAGATCGCGTTTTTGTCTTTCTACTGACTAATAAATAATTTTGGTTTAATAAGTCTAATTTTGGTTTAATAAGTCTAATTCTAATGGTTTAATTTGTTTTCAACAATATTCTTTCGGCGTTCGTCTTTTCCAACATGGGCGACCCTTCTGGAAACGCGATACTTGGGTTAACCCATCCCATAGGGGATGGGTTAACCCAAGTATCGCGGATGACAAGATGGTCTGTTTCCATTATGGCCCTGTCGACCCTGTTGACGCCCTACCGACCCTGTTGACGCCCTACCGACCCTGTGGGCGGCAGTGGACCCCTTACCGACCCTGTGGGCGGCAGTGGACCCCTTACCGACCCTGTGGGCGGCAGGGGACCCCATACCGACCCTGTGGGCGGTAGTTTTTTTTTATTATTATTATTTTCTACCACAAACGTGGCCACACATTTACAATGCTAACCAGCATATATACATTTTCTTCTGTTCTCTATGGACAGGGTTAGAAATCAGTTAAACATATAGTTTAGTGATTTATTGAACAATCAACCACAGAAGGTGATTCGGTACTTTTAAAATGCTAAGCTAACTTAGCTATATCTATATCTAAGATATCTAAGCTAACTTAGTGTATCCATACGTAAATACATACATACACAGATTTACGTATGCCCTACATAAAGTGTTCGAAGTGTCATTAATGTGCATTGCAAAGGTGAAATGGAATTCTGATCAGCTTCCATAAGTACTTTATACCCATACATATACATACACACACATATATACGTACATATACATATATACACACACATGCATTCACATACATTTGTCTCTTTTACTCTCACAGGGTGAGATAGCTGACAGAGAAACTAGTGTGCAATTAAGCACTTAATCACTGAAGGTGATTAAGGTGCTTTTACAAGCTCAGGTTATATAGTTACATCACATACATACATTGTATAAATGATACATTATATAGTCAATCTTGGATACAAGTCCAATATATCAAGTGTTCCAGTACTCATATAGTAATTACACAGTTCAGCATACCTTAGCCCAGGAGGGCGAAAGTCAGACAATATGGGACATTCTACAATATAATGTTCAAGAGAGTGCATGTTTT
Organism: Procambarus clarkii; assembly: GCF_040958095.1. NCBI lineage: Eukaryota > Metazoa > Arthropoda > Malacostraca > Decapoda > Cambaridae > Procambarus > Procambarus clarkii. The sequence continues at coordinate 24,319,634 of NC_091194.1, forward strand.
CTCTTTCACAAAGTTGACACATTGTGTTCTCGACATTTGGGTTTTGAGAAAGCTGCCAGATACGTCTATATCCTAGGCGAATTCTGCCCACTATAACATCGCCGGGTTCTTGTTCTATTAGTCCCATATGTGAATGTCTCCTCACGATATCTATCATAATATTAAATGCTACAACTTTTAGGTCTGTGTCCCCCTCCCAGCTCAGCTCGTTGTCGCCGTGTGGGGGCTTCGTGGGCGGCTGCTGGAGTGTGATGCTCCTTAGGACAGTCCTCTGTCCTTTTTTAGCCTTGTGCTCCTGCTGCCGTCCTCTCCAATTCTGCTGGGCACCTTTTCCTTTTCCTTCTGTTTCGTTTTTCTCCCCCCTCTTCTCCTATCTGCTTGCCGTTTCCTGCCGACCTTTTGCTCGTTCTGGTTCTTCCATGGACTTCTTCTATTTTGACGCCCGGGTGCTTGAGGAGGCATACTCATGCACCCGTAGAACTGCAGTACCCGACGTCGAGAGCGAGGGGAACCTTTTATTGTCAATCCCCACTTCGTCACTGAACCCGATCTCGACGGACTGTCGGTTTCTTAAGGTGGCGTTTGTGGGGCGTATACTCACGACGCACCCCTAGGAGGCCCCGACAAGATCGGCGATAGCTTCTTGTTGGGTGTCCTGCCTCTAATTGTGGCTCCATGGTGGGTGTGGGGGCACATTCGTGAGTGAATTCTTCTTTTCGTCAAGATGATAACCCCTGTTTCGGCTGCTTCTGGCTTACCTTCTCAGGCTCGTGGGGTGGGCGACCAAGCCCCCGAGTCGGTCCGTATTGGAAGACCGGGCTCTGTAGCCTCCGCTGCATTGGGCCCCGACCTTGCTCCTCCTTTGGCCTCTCTGACTCCTTCCCCTGGCTCCCCTCCCTCCTCTGTGGTTGGGTCGAGCCCCAAGCCCCCAGTGGTGACTACCTCGTCCCCTGGTGCGGCTCCTTCTCTAGTTGTAACTACTGCGCCTTTTAACCCCTCTCTCTCTGGGGGTTCTCACCGCCGTCCTCGTCACGGCCGCCCTCGCTCGATTCCTTCCAGTTCTGCTACCTATCAAGCCTTGTTTGGTCCCGCTTCGTGGGCCAAATATTTTGATCTCCTCCCTCTTGATTCTGCGCCTCCTGACGATTTCTCCCTTCATCGACATCTCATTGATTCCGTGGATGGCTCCATTACTTTCAACCCCACTCGTCTCGGTACACGTGTCGTTGCTGCTCCTTCTCAGGATGCTGCTTCCCGCTTGGCTGCCTTATCCTGCCTTGGCGAGACCCCCGTTCGGGTCTCGAAGAATGCTCAGTTGAATGCCAGTGTTGGCACTATTTTGCTCCCGCCCCATGTTGCAACCGGTGTTCGGGACCTGCGCGACTGCCATGACGATATTCGACATATCCTCGCTGCCCAGGGCCATTCTATTCTCCAGGTGGACACGTTTACTCGTCCCCCTCGTGGTAGTCGCCGTCAACCCCTCCGGGTTGTGAAGATTACCTTTGATGGTAGGACCCTTCCACCCTCTGTCATTCTTGCTGGTGCCAGGTGCTCTGTCCAGGAGTACATTCCTTCTCCTCGGCTCTGCAACAAGTGCTGGAGGTTTGGGCATGGTGCCCTCCGCTGCTCCGGGACTGTCTCTCTCTGTCCTTTGTGTGGTGGCGAAGGTCACTCTAAGTCGGAGTGCACTTCTCCCCAGGCTCGTTGCCTCAACTGCGGTGAGGCCCATCCTACCTTCTCCCGTGCGTGTGTCCATTACAAGCTTGAGGCAGCCGTCCTCAACCTGAAGCACCGGGAGCGTTTATCTTTTCCTGAGGCGAGGCGCCAGGTTCGCCGGCTCCCGCCTTATGCTAATATCTCTTATGCTCGCGTGTTGCGCTCTTCCTCTCCTCGTCCTTCCCGCCTTCCTCAGACTCACAACCGTTTCCGGGCCTTGGACCCTGCTGCGCCCACTGCCCCCTCCGCTGTTCCTTTGGGTTCTCTCCCGAAGGATCCTCCTCCTGGTCCTCTGTCTGGGGTTCCCCTTCCTTCTACCCGGTCTGTCGTGTCTTCTGTGTCTTCTTCCTCGTCCCCCTCCGATCCTCCTTCCCATCCTCTTCCTCCATCTATCGGCTCTTCCCACCGCCTGTCGGTGCGGGCGGATGTCCATCGCTCTCCTAACGGCCGTCGTGTGTGCTCTCGTTCGGCTTCTCCTGTTGAGACACTGGAATCCGTTGCCCGGTACGTAGTTGCTGGGACACCGGTCTCTTTAAGTCAGAAGCGTAAGCCTGGCTCCTCTCCTTCCTCTTCCCCGGCGGGTAAGAAGGCTTCGCTTTCTTCCTCAGCTCCTCCTTCTGGCTCTGTTGCTCCTTCCCCTCCCGTTTCAGTGCTTGCGCCCCCTGTTCCTGCTATGGAGGTTTCTTTGGCCCCTGCTTCCCTTTCGGTTGCTGCTCTTGCTGGGGTGTGTTCCCCTCTTTCTACTCCCCCTCCTCCTGCTGCTGTCCTTGACGGCTCCTCTCCGTTGTCTCCTCCTTCCTCCTCCTCCTCCTCCTCCTCCAGACCCTGCCCGCCCACCTCTGATCTGTTCTCCCGTTTCCTTCCCTCCGTCTTTGCTCAGTTTACCCATGCCCCCTAACCCTGACTTTGCTGACCCTGATCCCGACCCTGATATTCTTTAATGTGCTCTGTTGCTCTTTCGCCTTTGTTTCTTCCTTGTTCTCTGTTTTTGTCATTTCTCTTCTCGTCGTTGTCCATTCTTCAATGGAACGTTCGAGGTTATTACGCCAATTTCCTCGAACTCCAACTTCTGATTTCGCGGTTGTCGCCCCTTTGTGTCTGTCTCCAGGAGCCAATGCTTGGTGCTCGTCCTGGTCGTTTTCGTGGCTATTCCTTTCTCTCCCTCCCCCCCCAGCCATTGCTGGGGCTTCTAATTCTTCTGCTCTCTTGATTCGGGCTGATGTTCCCTTTGATCCTTTACTTTTTCCTTCGCCTCTCCATTGTTCTGCTGCTCGTATCTTTGTGGGGAAATGGTACACAGTTTGTTCCATTTATCTCCCCCCGAGTGTCCCGCTCTCTCTTCCTGATTTGAAACACCTCCTGGACTCCTTGCCGGAGCCTGTGCTCCTGCTGGGTGACTTCAATTGTCGTCATTCTCTTTGGGGTGACGTTCTGACGAATACCCGGGGTCGCCTCCTTGAGCCGTTTCTCCTCTCTTCTTCCCTGTCTCTTCTGAATTCTGGTGAGCCCACTCATTTGGACTCTCGGACTCGCACCCTTTCTTGTCTTGATCTTTCTCTCTGCTCTTCTTCTCTTTACTTAGATTTCACGTGGCAGGTTCTTGATGACCTCCATGGAAGTGATCATTTCCCCATCCTTGTTTCCTTTTTCTCTTTTCGCCCTTCCCTCTCTTTCCCTAGGTGGCAGTTTGCTAAGGCAGACTGGACCCTATTTACCCTCAGTGCTGCTCTCCCTAACCTCTCCCTTCTGCCTCTCTCTCGCGCTCTCCTCCTTTTTCATGACACTGTCTTCGACGCTGCCCTCCGCTCTATTCCTCGCTCTTCCTCTCGGGGTCCACGGAAGTGCGTTCCCTGGTGGAATGCGGACTGTGCTCGGGCTGTCCGCTGTAAGCGTGCAGCCTGGAAGAGGCACCGCCGTAGGCAGACGACCGATTCTTTTCTTTTCTTTCGGAAAGCGAGTGCGGTGGCCCGTAGGGATATCGGTACGGCTAAACATGAATGTTGGGCATCTTATGTCTCAACAATTACGTCCGAGACCCCTCTGGCCCAGATCTAGAAGCGTATCCGCAAGATAGCGGGTAAGTTCGTTCCCGATGTTTCACCGGTCCTTCACCTCCATGATACTCTTGTGGCGGACCCGTTGCAGGTCGCTTCCGAACTGGGTTCCCACTTTTCTTCAGTTAGCTCTGGTCTTCATCTTCCCAAATCTTTCCTTCTTCGAAAACCTGTCCTTGAGTCTCGTCCTTTAGATTTCTGCACTCATCTTCAGCTTCCCTATAATGATCCCTTCTCTCTCTCTGAACTTCGTTCTGCCCTGGCCCTCTGCGGTTCTACGGCGGCGGGCTCCGATGGTATTCATTATGAGATGCTTCGCCATCTCCCTCCGAGCACGTCTCAGTATTTACTGAGTCTGTATAATCGGATCTGGGAGTCGTCGTCAGTCCCTGAGGACTGGCTCGATGCCGTTGTCCTCCCTGTTCGCAAACCGGGGTCTCTGGGTACTTCCCCTAAGGACTTTCGCCCTATTGCTCTCACAAGTTGTGTCTGCAAACTCTTTGAACGTATGGTTAACGTTCGTCTGATGTGGTTCCTGGAACACCATCACCTCCTCTCCCCTCTCAATTTGGTTTCCGCAAGTGCCGCAGCACGACAGATGTCCTGGTGAACTTGGAGGTCTATATTCGTACTGCTTTTGCTGCGAAGACCTCCGTTGTTGCCGTCCTTTTTGACCTAGAAAAGGCTTACGACACCACTTGGCGTTATCATATATTATCTCAACTTCATTCTTTTGGCCTTCGTGGTCATCTCCCTCTCTTTCTCCGCAGCTTCCTCTCTCGTCGTTCCTTTCGGGTGCGCCTTGGTACCGCTCTCTCTCCCTCTTTTCAGCAATACGAAGGTGTGCCCCAGGGTAGTGTTCTGAGCACTACTCTTTTTCTTGTTGCCCTCAATGGTCTTCTTTCCTCTCTTCCTTCTGGTGTCTTCTCCGCTCTCTATGTCGATGATCTTACCCTTTGTTGTCAGGGTGATGATTCGCCTCTCCTTCAACGCCGGCTTCAACTTGCCATTGATGCCGTGTCGTCTTGGGCCACAGGTCATGGCTTCAAGTTCTCTACTTCTAAGACTTGTGCCATGACTTTTAAGCGGAAACGGGTTGTTCTTCGTCCCTCTTTGTCACTTTATGGTCATCCCCTTGAATACAAAGATTCCGCGAAGCTTTTGGGGTTATTCCTTGACACTCGTTTGTCTTGGTCTCCCCATATCTCTTACCTCCGTGTTGAGTGCTCTAAGGCCCTTACCCTCCTTCGGGTCTTGTCCCATACTTCTTGGGGGGCAGATAGGCGCACTCTCCTTGCTTTACATTCCTCTCTCGTCCTGTCTAAGCTCGATTATGGTTGCCCTGCTTACTCGTCTGCTTCTTCTTCTACTCTTCGCCGTCTTGATGCTTTGCACCATACTGGGTTGCGCCTCAGTTCTGGTGCCTTTCGTTCGACTCCCATCCTTAGCTTATATGTTGACACTGGCTTCCTGTCTCTCCAGGACCGCCGTGATCGCTACTGTCTTCGCTATCTTGCGCGGTCCTTGCAACATCCTTCCTCTCGCCTCTGTCGTGCTTTAACTTTTACCCCTCCTGCGGTTCCTGTTCCTCTTCACCACCTCCCTCTTTCTGTCCGGTTATCTCGCCTACAGGATTCTCTCTCCGTTCGTATTTCTGATGTTTCTCCTCGTGTTGTTCCTTCTTTGCCCCCGTGGAGGGTCCCTCTTCCGCGGTTTTATACTTCCTTGACCCGTATCACTAAAGCTTTTACCCCTCCTACGGTTCTAAAACGCGTTTTCCTCGAGCACTTTTCTTCTCACTCCCGCTCCGTTTCTGTCTTCACCAATGGGTCTAAGTCAGCGGACGGTGTTGGCTACTCTGTTGTTTTTCCTGATCGCACTTATATGTGTCGCTTGCCTCCGGAGACTAGCATCTTTACAGCGGAACTTTATGCTATTCTCTATGCTCTTCGTCTCCTGCTTTCTCGTTGTCAGTCTTCCTTTGTGGTTGTTGTTGACTCTCGTAGTGCCCTCATGGCTCTCGGGTGCTTTAATCCGGTTCATCCAGTAGTTGTCGAGATCCAGCATTGGCTGTTTCTCGTTCACAGTAAATTTAAGTCGGTTGAGTTTTGTTGGGTTCCCAGCCATATTGGCGTGTCTTTAAATGAGCGTGCGGATGCTGCCGCTAAGGAAGCTGTCCGCTCTTGTCCCATCTCTCGTAAAGGCATTCCGTATTCCGACTTTCACCCGGTTATCCATTCCTCAGTCCTTACCCGTTGGCAGGCTTCTTGGTTGTCCGTTACTGATAACAAGCTACGTACTCTTAAATGTTGTGTTTCCTCGTGGCCGTCCTCCTTCCACCGTAACCGGCGGTGGGAAACAGCTCTGGCGAGGTTGCGTATTGGCCATACTCGCTTAACCCATGGTCACTTGATGGAGCGCCGCCCTGCTCCTTATTGTCCTAGTTGCATTGTCCCTCTTACGGTCGTGCATGTCCTTCTTGAATGTCCTGACTTCCAGGACGAGCGTGTGTCTTGCTTTCCGACCGCCCCTCGCGGTCACCTGTCCCTCGATAGAATTCTTGGTGACTCGGATACTTTTGATATCGTTCACCTTATGCGTTTTTGTTCTCGTATTGGCATCCTTGGTGATATTTAGCGCCCTCTGATTATTTTGCGTATTTGCTGGTGCTACATAGCCTTCCCGGTTTGGTGCCTTCTTTTGATTACTTACATACTTACTTTTAGGTCTGTGTGAATTTGTTAGGTTGGTGAGATCTTCATTAGATATGTTTAAGTATTCTCTTTGTCACTGCTAATGAAACACCCATATCAATTTCTACCACTGGTTTTCTACAGGCTGTCTTTGCAAGCATATCAACAGTGTCATGCCTTGAGATGCCAACATGTGATGGTATCCATAGGAATTTGATTTCAAATCTGTTTTCTTTTGCAGCTAAAACATTCATTCAAATATCACTGAGTATTTTATGGGTGACACTGCTATGTGCGTTCAATGCCAGGAGTGCACTCTGCGATAGTGGGCGGTAGTGGACCCCCTACCGACCCTGTGGGCGGTAGGGGACCCCCTACCGACCCTGTGGGTGGTAGTGGACCCCCTACTGACCCTGTGGGCGGTAGTGGACCCCCTACCGACCCTGTGGGTGGTAGTGGACCCCCTACCGACCCTGTGGGCGGTAGTGGACCCCCTACCGACCCTGCGGGTGGTAGTGGACCCCCTTCCGACCCTGTGGGCGGTAGTGGACCCCCTACCGACCCTGTGGGCGGTAGTGGACCCCCTACCGACCCTGTGGGTGGTAGTGGACCCCCTACCGACCCTGTGGGTGGCAGTGGACCCCCTACCGACCCTGTGGGCGGTAGTGGACTCCCTACCGACTCTGGGCGGCAGTGGACCCCCCTACCAATCCTGTGGGCGGTAGTGGACCCTCCTACCGACCCTGTGGGCGGCAGTGGACCCTCCTACCGACCCTGTGGGCGGCAGTGGACCCCCTACTGACCCTGTGGGCGGTAGTGGACCCCCTACCGACCCTGTGGGCGGCAGTGGACCCCCTACCGACCCTGTGGGCGGTAGTGGACCCTCCTACCGACACTGTGGGCGGCAGTGGACCCCCTACTGACCCTGTGGGCGGTAGTGGACCCCCTACCGACCCTGTGGGCGGCAGTGGACCCCCTACCGACCCTGTGGGCGGTAGTGGGCCCCCTTACCGACCCTGTGGGCGGTAATGGACCCCCTACCGACCCCGTGGGTGGCAGTGGACCCCCCTACCGACCCTGTGGGCGGCAGTGGACCCCCTACCGACCCTGTGGGCGGTAGTGGACCCCCTACCGACCCTGTGGGCGGTAATGGACCCCCTACCGACCCCGTGGGCGGCAGTGGACCCCCTACCGACCCTGTGGGCGGCAGTGGACCCCCTACCGACCCTGTGGGCGGCGGTGGACACCCTACCGACCCTGTGGGCGGCAGTGGACCCCCTACCGACCCTGTGGGCGGCAGTGGACCCCCTACCAATCCTGTGGGCGGTAGTGGACCCCCTACCAATCCTGTGGGCGGTAGTGGACCCCCTACCGACCCTGTGGGCGGTAGTGGATGCCCTACCGACCCTGTGGACGCCCTACCGACCCTGTGGACGCCCTACCGACCCTGTGGACGGTAGTGGACCCCCCTACCGACTTTGTGGACGTCAGTGGACCCCATACCGATCCTGTGGGCGGTAGTGGACCCCCTACCGACCCTGTGGGCGGTAGTGGACTCCCTACCGACTCTGGGCGGCAGTGGACCCCCCTACCAATCCTGTGGGCGGTAGTGGACCCTCCTACCGACCCTGTGGGCGGCAGTGGACCCCCTACCGACCCTGTGGGCGGCAGTGGACCCCCTACCGACCCTGTGGGCGGCAGTGGACCCCCTACCGACTCTGTGGGCGGCAGTGGACCCCCTACCGACCCTGTGGGCGGCAGTGGACCCCCTTACCGACTCTGTGGGCGGTAGTGGACCCCCTACTAACCCTGTCGGTGGTAGTGGACCCCCTACCGACCCTGTGGGCGGCAGTGGACCCCCTTACCGACTCTGTGGGCGGTAGTGGACCCCCTACTAACCCTGTCGGTGGTAGTGGACCCCCTACCGACCCTGTGGGCGGCAGTGGACACTATACCAACTATGGTATATAATATTGATTAGTGAAGCACTGTTATTCTATGTAATAATTTATAGTGCTTATTATAATTTACTAAGAACAACTAATATTTCTCAAAACAAAACTACGAGCCTTCAATAGGATGTAGCTGATCTGTAATATTCTAAGAGCATGGACAATAGTAGGTAAATTTCACAACCCATGTGGGACCTGAAAACTACAATTTTCATTATAATTGAACCAATCACGACTATTCTGCTATCTACGTTGATGGACGGGTACTGTGAGACGTAAATTGGTACGTGAGGAAGAGTTTGGGCCTTGGAAAAAAAGGTAACTGGGAATATATCACATATGTACTAATTCACAATCAACATATTGACTTTAAGCATTAAGTCGTATATGTGCTGTCTTGTGTGAGAACGGGTTGCTTTTTGTATATTGGTACTACATTAGCAGTCTTCCATATTTCTGGTAGGTCTCCCATTTCCAGTGACCTACTATACACTATGGAGAGTGGCAAGCGAAGTGCTCCTGCACACTCTTTCAATACCCATGGTGAAATTACGTCCGGCCCAACAGCTTTTCTCACATCCAGCTCCAATAGGTGCTTATTGACCTCATCTCTTGTAATTTCGAACCTTTCCAAGGTCACCTGGTTTGCTGCCACCTCTTCTAGCGCCGTAACTTCTCCCTGTTCTATTGTAAAGACCTCCTGGAACCTTTTGTTGAGTTCTTCACACACCTCTTTGTCATTCTCTGTGTAACTGTCCTCGCCCACCCTAAGCTTCATCACCTGTTCCTTCACTGTTGTCTTCCTCCTGATGTGACTGTGTAGTAGCTTTGGTTCGGTCTTTGCTTTATTAGCTATATCATTTTCATACCTTTTCTCAGCTGCTCTTCTCACACTAACATACTCGTTCCTGGTTCTCTGGTATCTCTCTCTACTTTCTGGTGTTCTGTTATTATGGAAATTCCTCCATGCCTTTTTGTTCAGCTCCTTTGCTTTCATACATTCCCTATTAAACAACGGATTCTTCCTTTGCTTCTATGTATTTTTCCTGTTGGGCTGGGACAAACCTGCTTACAGCCTCCTAACATTTTTGGGTGACATAGTCCATCATGTCTTGTACGGACTTAGTTCCAAGTTCTGTGTCCCAATGTATATCCCATAGGAATTTATTCATCTCCTCATAGTTTCCCTTTCGGTACGCCAGCTCTTTGTTTCCCAGTTCTTTTTTGGGAGTGATAATTCCTAGCTCAAACAGGTACTCAAAGCTCAATACACTATGATCACTCATTCCCAAGGGGGCTTCCAACTTAACTTCCCTTATATCTGACTCATTTAGGGTAAATATCACATCAAGCAAGGCTGGTTCATCCCCTCCTCTCATTCTTGTCGGTCCCTTGACGTGTTGACTTAGAAAGTTTCTTGTTGCCACATCCAGCAGCTTAGCTCTCCATGTGTCTGGGCCTCCATGTGGGTCTCTGTTCCCCCAATCTATCTTCCCATGGTTGAAGTCTTCCATGATTAGTAGTCTGGATCCGTTCCAGCTAGCCACAGAAGCTGCTCTCTCTATTATATTGATGGTGGCCAAGTTGTTTCTATCATATTCCTGTTTGGGTCTTCTATCATTCGGTGGGGGGTTATATATGACTACTACTATAATTTTCTGTCCTCCAGTTGCTATGGTGCCTGATATGTAGTCACTGAAACCTTCACAGTTCTGAATTACCATATCTTCGAAACTCCAACCTTCTCTTAGTAGCAAAGCTACACCACCTCCTCCTCTCCCTTCTCTCTTTCCTCTCCACATAGTAGCCCTGTGGAAACACTGCATTTGTTATAGTTTTCGTTAGCTTTGTTTCTGTGAGTGCTATTATGTCTGGGTTTTCTTCTAGTGCCCATTCTCCGAGTTAACTTGTTGTATTTGTAACCCCATATATGTTAGTGTACATTGCCTTGAAGCTCAGTTTCTTCTGTTTATTTTCTTGTCCCTTTTATGGTGAGCATTTTGCTGGTGTGAGAAGAACTGAGAGGTGGTTTGCAGGATCTCAGAGGATTTTGGGGTAGGGGTGGGGGTTTAAGGGAAAGGGGACAGGTAGGGTGTGGGTTAAGGAGATAGAGGGGACATGGAGGATACGGGGTGAGGGGGGAGGAGGGATAGGGAGGGTATGGGATGAAAGAGGAGGGGAGACATGGGGGGAAAGGTGGGAGGGGGTAACATGACGGAAATGGGGAAGGGGTGACAGGGTCAGAATGGGGGGGGGGGGGGGAGGGAGGGTTAAACTCACCCTCCAACATCTGGGCATAGTCCCAGCAGCCTCCACAACAACACTCCCCCAGCCTCCAGCTGGGGCTTGTGGATGCCTCATCAAACCTCACTTATGTCACACATTAACCTAGAGATCCTGTGATTTTTAAACTCATCACAGTGGCGTCTCACTAATGTAAACTGTATTGGATTTTGTCCCGAAATAGCTATATGCTGACTGGAAGTATATGTATGTATGTACTATGTATGTATGCATGTATGTATGCATGTATGTACTCACCTAGTTGTACTCACCTAGTTGTGCTTGTGGGGGTTGAGCTCTGGCTCTTTGGTCCCGCCTCTCAACCGTCAATCAACAGGTGTACAGGTTCCTGAGCCTATTGGGCTCTATCATATATACACATGAAACTGTGTATGGAGTAAGCCTCCACCACATCACTTCCTAATGCATTCCACTTGTCAACCACTCTGACACTAAAAACGTTCTTTCTAATATCGCTGTGGCTCATTTGGGCACTCAGTGTCTATCTGTGTCCCCTAGTGCGTGTGCCCCTTGTGTTATATAGCCTGTCTTTATCAACCCTGTCGATTCCCTTGAGAATCTTGAATGTGGTGATCATGTCCCCCCTAAGTCTTCTGTCTTCCAACGAAGTGAGGTTTAATTCCCGTAGTCTCTCCACGTAGCTCATACCTCTCAGCTCGGGTACTAGTCTGGTGGCAAACCTTTGAACCTTTTCCAATTTTTTCTTATGCTTGACTAGATATGGACTCCATGCTGGAGCCGCATACTCCAGGATTGGTCTGACATATGTGGTATATAATGTTCTGAAAGATTCCTTACACAAGTTTCTAAAGGCCGTTCATATGTTAGTCAACATGGAATGTGCAGCTGATGTTATCCCCTTGATATGAGCTTCAGGATTTTGGATTATGTATGCATGCATGTAATATGTATGTATGTATGTATGTATGTATGTATGTATGTATGTATGTATGTATGTACACACCTAATTGTACTCGCCTAATTGGGTTTGTGGAGGTTGAGCTCTGGGTCTTTGGTCCCGCCTCTCAACCGTCAATCAACAGGTGTACAGGTTCTTGAGCCTATTGGGCTCTATCATATCTACACTTGAAACTGTGTATGGAGTCAGCCTCCACCACATCACTTCCTAATGCATTCCACTTGTCAACCACTCTGACACTAAAAAAGTTCTTTCTAATGTCGCTGTGGCTCATTTGGGCACTCAGTTTCTACCTGTGTCCCCTAGTGCGTGTGCCCCTTGTGTTAAATAGCCTGTCTTTATCTACCCTATGAATTCCCTTCAGAATCTTGAATGTGGTGATCATGTCCCCCCCTAACTCTTCTGTCTTCCAGCGAAGTGAATTTTAATTCCCTTTGCCTCTCCTCGTAGCTCATACCTCTCATGTATGTATGCATGCATGCATGTATGTATGCATGCAATTATGTATGCATGCAATTATGTATGCATGTATGTATGAATGTATGTATATATATATATATATATATATATATATATATATATATATATATATATATATATATATATATATATATATGTATGCAATTAATGAAATTAGTATGTTAGTATTAGTATGAAATTTATATGAAATTAATGCATTAATTGGTATCAAGATGCTTAGGCTAACCCACCCTAACCCTTGCACTGAAGCCCTCCAAGCCTTCTTCCTTGAAGGTCATCATCCCTCCAAATGGATTACCAAAACTGTCAATATGCTCAGAATGTATAATATTCATCACTTCTACCAAGAGAGACAACAACAACAATTTCCTTCCCCACCCCCCTCCCCATCCGGCCCGTTGGCGCCGTGAGGGGGGCTTAGTAGGCGGCTGCTGGAGTGTGATGTTCCGTGGGACAGTCCTCTGTCCTTTGGTGGCCTTGCACTCATGCTGCTGTCTTCTCTAAATGTGCCGGATCGCTTTTCCTTTTCCTTATGTTTCGTTTTTCTCCCCCCTCTTCTCCTATCTGCTTGTCTTTTCCTGCCGACCTATTGCTTGTTTTGGTTATTCCTTTGGACTTCTTCTATTTTGACGCCCGGGTGCTTGAGGAGGCATACTCTTGCACCCGTAGAACTGTAGTACCCAACGTCTCGAGCGAGGGGAACCTTTTATTGTCAATCCCCCTTTCGTCGCTGAACCCGATCTCGACGGACTGACGGTTCTTAAGGTGGCGCTTGTGGGGCGTATACTCACGACGCACCCCTGGGGGGCCCCGGCATGATCGGCGATAGCTTCCTGTTGGGTGTCCTGCCTCTAATTGTGGCTCCATGGTGGGTGTGGGGGCACATTTGTGGATGAATTTCTTTCTCTATGTCGTTGAATGTTTCAGTTGTACCCTTTCAGGCTCGTGGGGTGGGCGACCAAGCCCCCGAGTCGGCCTGTATTGGAAGACCGGGCTCTGTAGCCCCTCTGCATTGGGCCCCGACCTTGCTCCTCCTTTGACCGTCCTGAATTCTTCCCTCAGCTCCCCTCCCTCCTCTGTGGTTGGGTCGAGCCTCACGCCCCCAGTGGTGACCACTTCGTCCCCTAGTGCGGCTAAGTCTCTCGTTGTGACTACTGCGCCTTTTGACCCCTCTCTCTCTGGGGGTTCTCAACGCCGTCGGCGCCACCGCCACACTTGCTCCATTCCTTCCTTTACTGATGCTTATCAGGCTTTATTGGTCCTGCTTGGTGGGTCAAATACTTTGATCTCCTCCCTCTTGATTCTGCGCCGCCTGACGATTTCTCCCTCCATCGGCATCTTGTTGATTCCGGGGATGCGTCTGTTACTTTCAACCCCACTCGTCTTGGTACATGTGTCGTTGCTGCTCCTTCCCGCTTGGCTGCTTTATCCTGCCTTGGCGAGATCCTTGTTCGGGTCTCCAAGAACGTTCAGTTGAACGCCAGTGTTGGCACTATTCTCCTCCCGCCCCATGTTGCGGCCGGTGTTCGAGATCTGCGAGACTGCCACGACGATATTCGACATATCCTTGATGCCCAGGGCCATTCTGTTCTCCAGGTAGACTCATTTACTCGTCCCCCTCGTGGTCGTCGACGTCAACCCCTTCGAGTTGTGAAGCTCACCTTTGATGGTAGGACCCTTCCATTCTCTGTCATTCTTGCTGGTGCCAGGTGCTCTGTCCAGGAGTATATTCCTTCTCCTCGGCTTTGTAACAAGTGCTGGAGGTTTGGGCATGGTGCCCTCCGCTGCTCTGGGACTGTCTCTCTCTGTCCTTTGTGTGGGGATGACGGTCACTCTAAGTCGGAGTGCACTTCTCCCCAAGCTCGCTACCTCAATTGCGGTGAGGACTACCTTACCTTCTCCCGTGAATGTATCCATTACAAGCTTGAGGCAGCCGTCCTCAACTTGAAGCACCGGGAGCGTTTATTTTTCCCTAGGCGAGGCGCCAGGTTCGCCGGCTCCCAACTTATGCTAACGTCTCTTATGCTCGCGGGTTGCGCTCTTCCTCTCCTCGTCCTTCCCACCTTCCTCAGACTCGCAACCGTTTCCGGGCCTTGGACCCTGATACGCCCGCTGCCCCCTCCTCTGTTCCTTTGAGTTCTGTCCCGAAGGGTCCCCTTTCTGGTCCTCTGTCTGGGGTTCCCCTTCTTTGTACCCGGTCTGTCATGTCTCCTGTGTCTTCTTCCTCGTCTCCCTCCGATCTTCCTTCCCATCCTTCTCCTCCATCTATTGACTCTCCCCGCCACCTGTCGGTGCAGACGGATGTTCATCGCTCTCCTAACGGCCGTCGTGTGTGCTCTCATTAAGATTCTCCTTTTGAGACGCTAGAATCCGTTGCCTAGTACGTAGTTGCTGGGACACCGGTCTCTTTAAGTCTGAAGCGTAAGCCTGGCTCCTCTTCCTCCTCCCCGGCGGGTAAGAAGGCTTCGCTTTCTTCCTCGGCCCCTACTACTGGTTCTATTGCTCCTTCCTCTCCCATTTCAGTGGTTGCGCCCCCTGTTCCTGTATGGAGGTTTCTTTGGCCCCTGCTTCTCTCTCGGTTGCTGCCCTTGCTGAGGTGCGCTCCCCTCTTTCTACTCCCCCTCTTCCAGCTGCTGTCCTTGACTGCTCCTCTCCGTTGTCTCCTTGTCTTCCTCCTCCTCCGGACCCCGCCCGCCCACCTCTAGTCTGTTCTCCCGCTTCCTTCCCACAGTCTATGCTCAGTTTACCCATGCCCCCTAACCCTGACTTTGCTGACCCTGATCCCGACCCTGATTTTCTTTATCGTGCTATGTTGCTCTTTCGCCTTGGTTTCTTCCTTGTTCTCTGTTGTTCTCCTTTCTCTTCTCATTGATGTCTATTCTTCAAAGGAACGGTCGAGGTTATTAAGCCAATTTCCTCGAACTCCAACTTCTACTTTCGCGGTTTTCGCCCCTTTGTGTCTGTCTCCAGAAGCCAATGCTTGGTGCTCGTCCTGGTCGTTTTCGTGGCTATTCCTTTCTCTCACCCCCCCCCTCCAGCCGTTGCTGGGGATCCTCATTCTTCTGCTCTCTTGATTCGCGCTGATGTTCCCTTTGTCTCCTTACTTTTTGCTTCGCCTCTCCATTGTTCTGCTGCTCGTATCTTTGTGGGAAAATGGCACACAATTTGTTCCATTTATCTCCCCCCGAGTGTCCCGCTTTCTCTTCCTGCTTTGAAACACCTCCTGGACTCCTTGCCGGAGCCTGTGCTCCTGCTGGGTGATTTCAATTGTCGTCATTCTCTTTGGGGTGATGTTCTGACAAATACCCGAGGTCGCCTTCTTGAGCCGTTTATCCTCTCTTCTTCCCTGTCTCTTCTGAATTCTGGTGAGCCCACTCACTTGGACTCTCGGACTCGCACCCTTTCCTCTCTTGATCTTTCTCTCTGCTCTTCTTCTCTTTACTTAGATTTCACGTGGCCAGTTCTTGATGACCTCCATGGCAGTGACCATTTCCCCATCTTTGTTTCCTTTTCCTCTTTTCGCCCATCCCTCTCCTTCCCTAGGTGGCAGTTTGCTAAGGCAGACTGGAACCTATTTACCCTCAATCCTGCTCTCTCTGACCTCTCCCTTCTGCCTCTCCCTCGTGCTCTCCTCCTTTTTCATGACACTGTCTTTGACGCTGCCCTCCGCTCTATTCCTCGCTCTTCCTCTCAGGGTCCACGGAAGTGCGTTTCCTGGTGGAATGCGGATTGTGCTCGGGCTCTCCGCTGTAAGCGTGCAGGCTGGAAGAGGCACCGCCGTCAACAGACGGCCGATTCTTTTCTTTTCTTTCAGAAAGTGAGTGTGGTGGGCCATAGGGCCATCCATACGGCTAAGCGTGAATGTTGGGCATCTTATGTCTCAAAAATTACGTCCGAAACTCCTCTGCCGCAGATCTGGAAGCGTATCCGCAAGATAGCGGGTAAGTTCGTTCCTGATGTTTCACCGGTCCTTCACCTCCATGGTACTCTTGTGGCGGACCCGTTGCAGGTCGCTTCCGAACTGGGTTCCCACTCTACTTCTGTTAGCTCTGGTCTTCATCTTTTCCAATCTTTCCTTCTTCGTAAACCTGTCCTTGAGTCTCGTCCTGTAGATTTCTGCACTCGTCTTCGGCTTCCCTATAATGATCCCTTCTCTCTCTCTGAACTTCGTTCTGCCCTGGCCCTCTGCGGTTCTACGGCGGAGGGCTCCGATGGTATTCATTATGAGATGCTTCGCCATCTCCCTCCCTGCACGTCTCATTATTTCTGAGTCTGTATAATCGGATCTGGGAGTCGTCGTCAGTCCCCGAGGACTGGCCGATTCGATGCCGTTGTCCTCCCTGTTCGCAAACCGGGGTCTCTGGGTACTTCCCCTAAGGACTTTCACCCTATTGCCCTCACAAGTTGTGTCTGCAAACTCTTTAAACGTATGGTTAACGTTCGTCTGATGTGGTTCCTTGAACACCATCACCTCCTGTGGGAACCGTCCTGTGAGATTTATATATATTTAATTTATATGAATTTATACTGAATTTATATTTACAATAATTTATATATTTCGATAGCAATTTGTATGATGTTAAGTGGACTGTATTTCTGCAATAATCTCACAAATCGATCCACTACACATTAAGGGGGTTTATATTGAATTTATATATATGCAGCCAATCAAACTACAGTATTAAACTACATATTAGTGTACATTGAGGAGGTTCCTTATCTTATTTGTACAGCAGGCCTTAGTCCACCAGGTATAATTAGGATGTAGACATCAAATTTTCCTCGTGTGAGGTAGCTTCGATCACCCTGGTAACTGATACACAAAGCACGCTTCCTCGTCTTGACCTGTCAAAAGGGCGCTAGCTATGAAGCCAGAATCCTAATATATGACAGCTATATCAGAGAAAACACTGTACAATGAACCATAAATACCAAGGCTTAATTACCTTGTTTGAGTTGATCATTTGTGATCTCACCGGGTCACCCAATATCTACCAAACATTAATGGCCAAAAATGAATAGATAAATGGATTTCGGAAAGACTCCTCCCTTGTATTTGTTGACAGCGTGTTAATGATGGAAGACCACTACTCTGATCTTCGTCACACTTTGTCCAAGAGAATTTATAGGAGCTGTTACTTGCTCCAACGACTCTAGTCTTAAACAACAATGGCTGACCACTCCCTCATCCCTGACGCCTCCCTCACTTTGTAGAGATGTCAGAAAGTGATAGAAGGGTCACATTTACTCTATTTTGATTCTGATAATTAAGTTAATTTAAATAAGATGGTTTTATGATGGTAAAGTCCAAAGACTAATGTATTAAAGAATAATTCCCAGCAGAATAGCTGGTGAATTTATAATAGTATGTGGCAATGATATCCCGTTTTTTATAGACGGAAAGTTCCACTACAAGCTACATTTTCTATGGGTTAACTTGTGTATACAATGCAGCAATATATCTGCAATTGCATTGATATTATTAAATGGTGTCGGATTTTCCGACATAATTCCCTGGGGGGCTGCTCACGGGTCGAAGTCCTATTTAGAACAGACGAACACCGATACTCCTTCTTCGAATTATTAGATTAATTTGATGTTAGTAGTTAGTAATCACACATTTGTGCGTCTGTTCGTACAGGACGGATGTCCCGTACTAGAGTTACAAGGGTTAGAAGTCTAATGCGATTTCATTTCCCTGTTAACTCTTGAAAGGCTAAAATTCAAGCCTAAATACATATTTTTTAACCCAGAAGACTGAATGTGATCAAGTACTACAGTCAAGTATGATTCAGGGACTGCAGTGAGATCAGTGACATTAGATATAACTTGAAGTTTGTTCAGATAACTGGACACTGATATATAAACACTGAGGCCCATGGAATTCATCTTGATTAAATAATAAATGTATCAAATCAGTCGTCAAATTTATTGGGGTTTAATTTAGTTAATTGATTCAGAGGATTGAATTGCCCATCATTAAAGTAAAGTATGGTTCTGAGACTGCAGTGGGTTCAGTGACATTGGTCGCAGTGACTTGTTGTTGGTTAGGCTACTGTTCACTGATTTGCCACTGAGGCCTCATGAACTCATCTTCAGCTTTAAATGATGATATTAACATCATCCTCTGTTACTATAGTCAGCTGTAATCTCCTTAGTATAATGCTACTGGGGAAATATAATCAGCTGACAAATTTAGATTCCTACTGGTATTGTTTATCTGCAGCCATAAGTCTCCTCAGGCTTGATACTGGGCCTGAGAGTAATTTACCTCCTGCAGAATTTAACATGGTTATGCACTGATATTTAGTAGGGCTACCAATGAATCGATGGCAATAGTCTGTCATATTGGTCTCCTTGTCTGACAAGGAGACCGAAATCAGAGAGGTGATCAGACCTGCCAATTTTATTCCTCTATTTCTCAGGAATTTGGCTGTTGCTCTCAGACCTTGAACTTGTAGGTCTACTGGTATTTTGTCCACCACAATGGCTTGTACTCGACAGACGTACCTGCCTAAACGTACTGATGGTTGTACCACCTGGTAGACTTGAGGTCCTGCTTCTGTTACAAACAATGAGATGTTGAATGACGTCTGGGCTACAGGCCTTAATTATAGTTCATCTGCCAACTTTTTAGTGACAAATGTTCTCTGGGACCCTTGGTCAAACAACCCACGGGTATGGACCTTGGCCCTTTGATTCTGGATGGTAATTTGGGCAGTAGGCAAAGTTGTATTACCTTTAGACTTTGCCGATTGGACACTCTTTGTTTGTTGCACCTTGCAGTACTGTACTGTGGTGGGAATGCTATCTTCCACCTTGGGGTTCGGAGACGTTGTTTTGGTGTCTCTGCACAGTGCTGCATGGTGCTGACCTTTGTTACACCTATTACAGGTGTGTAATTGGGTCTCACAGTCGTTGATGTTATGTTTCCTGAGGCACCTCGTGCAATGTTGCAAATCTTTGAGTCGCTCAACACGGGCGTCACTATCAGGAAAATTAGGGCAGTGGTACATTGAATGTTTCTCATTGCAAAACAAACATGTTCCAGAGCTTCCTGTACCCTTTGGTGTCACGTTCTTGGGTGACACAGTAACTATAGGCTTGGAGGGTCCCACTGCATATACGCCCACACTGCCACTGTTCCACTTTGGTGATGAATTATATTGTCTAGATTGATTTGGAGTACCTTTGGTACTCTGTGGTTTACTATTATTGGTTTCTGAGGGTTTACTTGGTTTTTTTAATTTGTCATGTGTTCGTAATTGATGAACTACTGACCTTAAACCTTCAGATATTTCATTCATAGATAAGATACTTTTAATGTAATGAGCACTCATTTGTCTCAATACGTCCCTAGATATTTTCTACTGGACAATTATTTTTAAGACCCACTCAGCCCCGTTTGTATCTGCTGTCAGGCTGAGGGCATTGATCAATGATTCTACCTCCAGCTTGAAGACTTGGAGTGAATCAGCTGAAGCCTCCGGTGGGGGTAAATGCAACAGCTCATGAACTAAATGTGATGTTCTTACTTCTGGATCAGCATAATTATCCTTGAGGAGTTTTACTGCCAGATCATAGCCGTCATTAGTTAATCTCAGATGGGGTACTACTGTTTAGCCTCACCTGATAATTGGCCTTGCATATAAGAGAATTTACTACTCTTTGGTAAAGATTGTTTTGAGTCCACAAGGTCAACGAATTTGTTCCAAAATTCATCCCAATCTTCCTCATCTTTTCCTGAGAAAGTGGGTAAATTAATTGGAGGGAGTCGAGCTTCTGCTTGACTCGTATTAGATGCAACTGTTGTTGTTGTTGCCTTGTTCTGGGCAATTAATTTGACGTAAGGCTGTAACGTGGCCTGAGTGTGATCGTCATAACTCGCAAGATCAACCATAATGTCGTCTATTTCTGTTTCTGATAAATTGGTGTTGGAAAGTTCAGCCACATATGTTGCTGTTTGGCATTTGATTTGCTCAAATTTACCTGCAGCTGCTTGATAATAGCTTTCCAGGTCAGCATAATCAACTGGAGATTGTTGTGACAAATCTTCACGTTTCTTGATCTGTCTTGTTAAGTGGCCTTTAAGACCTGCAAGGGTTCTTGGCTAGTTGAAGCCTTGTGGGGCTTGTACTTGGGCTGCTCATAATGCTGAACAAGCACTGATGGAGTAGCCTAGGATAAAATTCTGCTATCACTAGGCTATAATCCTACCTCTACTAGAGGTTAGCACTTAAAGTTAATACACATTATATATATATACAATCATACACACTAATGATTTGAGTGATAAACCAGTGTTACTGGAAGTACCTTGAGGTTAGCTCCTCGATTATCACCCTAGGATGGTATAGACACTAATTAATCACTTAAAGGTGTAATGATAACCAAGATAACCTCAAGATGATCATAAGTAAATTATTATATATACACAACTCAACTCGAGCTGGTAACAATTACATCTAAAATAAGGTTTGTACCATTCATTAATAGTGCTGGGTTGTTCAATATAGTACAACTAGACTATGGTAATAATAGGACTGGGATGAACAATAAATAGTTCAACTAGTCAATGGTAATAGGGGACTAGGTTATCTATCAACACTAGTCAATGTATATCCTACCCTGTCGTGGGTTGGCAATTAGTAAATATTTTATTGCGAACACTAGTGCAATATATATTAAATAATTAGCGAAATTAAATCCACAAAATTCGTGGATAATCTCTCGCAAAATTAACACCACGAAATCCGTGAATATAAACGTAGTCACTTCGCAGAATAACAACCCGCCAAATCGGTGGTTGACCATGAAACCGCTGAGTAAGGCTGGACTAAGCTGAGGGGCTCGTGAGCTAGCTCGAGGCTACGCTGCCGGTCTTTGACTGGCTTTATATTGTTATTTGTTTAAATCACACTAGCACCAGTATATTTAATGAATCTACTGGTTAACTGGTTCATCCGGTACAAAGATGACCATATAATGTGGGAACCGACCTGTGAGATTTATTTATTTAATTTATATGAATTTATATTGAATTTATATATACGTTAATTTATATATTTCGATAGCAATTGGTATGATGTTAAGTGGACTGTATTTCTGCAATAATCTCACAAATCGATCCTTACACATTAGGGGGGTTTATATTAAATTTATATATATGCAGCCAATCAAACTACAGTATTAACTACATATATTAGTAAATAAATTGGAGGTGCCTTATCATATTGTACAGCAGGCTTAGTCCACCAGGTATAACTGGAATGTAGACACCAAATTATCCTCGTTTGAGGCTAGCTTCCTACACCCCAAGTAACTGTTGTACCAAGTCTTGCTTCCTCTTCTTTTCCTGTCAAAAGGCACTAGCTATAAAGCTGGAATCCTAATATATGACTATCAGAGAAAACACTGTATATAATAAAACACTGATATCAGAGAAAACACTGTATATTAAACAATAAGTTTGTGGTGAAGGAACGAATTTGTTAATGTGAATCTGTGTTGTGGTGGCTGGTTATGTGTTGTGTTGAAGAGGCTTAAGATAGTGGTGGTGTTGGGCTTGAGGCCTAACAACATCAGGAGGATTAATAAGGACACGACAATACTTGACTCGCTAACCAGCCTCTATTTCACCTCTCAACCTTTCTTCACTTGACCATCATCTCTCCCAATCTCACCTTACAACCCCATTTTCCCTCTCGCCCCCTCTCCTTCCTTTTCCCCAATCTCCCTCCCCCTCACTTCCTCTCCATGCACCATTCTCCCATCTCTCTTCCAACATCTCCAGACTACTCCCCTCTCACCCATCTCTTCCCCTTTCCCCTTCACTTCCCCACTACACCTATCTCCCTTCTATCCCCGTCATCCACCATCTCCCCCTTCTCCTCGTCTCTCTCCACCTTCCTCAACCCTTCACGCCCCTTCTCTCCCTTTCCTCCTTACTTCCCAATCCCCCCCCCCTTTTCTCCTCTCCTCACCCACTCCGATCCACGCACCCTTTCTCCCCCACTCATCTTTCAATCTCCGTGCTTCCCTCCCTCCCCCCCTCTCTCTCTCTATCTTTCTCTCTCATAGAAAATTTAATAAACGAACTGCATAATGTCTATGGTAAACTTAATGACATCATGAAAACCGTAGGAGGGGGAATTATACATGCCGATATTTCTTAACATGTGGCGTTAGGGCGGTGAGGTCTAGCTCGTTATGCCCTGCTTACTGGTACCTGACGTTCAAATTCTTTGTCGAATCTGTCCTTAAAGTTGTGGATGGAGGTGGCTTCCAGAACTTATTTCAGTAAATTCCACTTGTTGACCACATAAATTGGGTAAGAGTATTTCGTTACATTCCTTCGGCTCATTTGCGTTTCCAGCTTCCACCTGTGTCCTTATGTCCTACTTTCTCCCGGTCTGAAAAGACTTTCATTGTCCACCTTATCTATTCTTCTAAGTATTTTGCATGTTGTGATGATATTCCTTCTGTTCTTGCTATCCTCTGTTTATGAGATTTAGTTCCATTAGCCTACTCTCGCAGCTTAACCCTCTTAGCTCTAACACCAGTCTTGTTGTAAACCTTTGTACTTTTTCAATCTTGATTTTATACTTCACAAGTATACTTTTTATGCTTGGTGTAAAGAGTATTAGATCCGCAGCTGATGCGTCATATTCCAGAATTTGTCGAACAAATATTGTGTAGATTGCTTTGAACAAGTCCTGATTTAGGTTTCTAAATAACGTTCTTATATTTCCATGCGTCCAATATGCTGCTGATGTTATCCTAGTTATGTGTGACTCCGGTGTTAGTGTTGGAATTATATCACTCTCAGATATTTTTTCTTCTGATTACGGTAGTTGTCTTCGACTTATGGTGTAGTGTCTTCTGGTCTTCTCTCTCTCTTGTTCATCTTCATTACCTTACACTTGTTGGTCTATAATCTTTTTTCTTTTCAACATATTTATTTGTGTAACCAACTCCTTTAGTTGCACTTTGTATTCAAGCATGACAATGTTTGAATACAAAGAGTTGGTAACTCCTAGAGCATCTTATCTCGGATAGTTAGGTAAGGGTGACCTCCATCCTTGTACAGTTGGGTTAAGGGTGACCTCCATCCTTGTACAGTTGTGTTAAGGGTGACCTCCATCCTTGTACAGTTGGGTTAAGGGTGACCTCCAGCATTGTACAGTTGGGTTAAGGGTGACCTCCATCCTTGTACAGTTGTGTTAAGGGTGACCTCCATCCTTGTACAGTTGGGTTAAGGGTGACCTCCATCCTTGTACAGTTGGGTTAAGGGTGACCTCCATCCTTGTACAGTTGTGTTAAGGGTGACCTCCATCCTTGTACAGTTGGGTTAAGGGTGACCTCCATCCTTGTACAGTTGGGTTAAGGGTGACCTCCATCCTTGTACAGTTGGGTTAAGGGTGACCTCCATCCTTGTACAGTTGGGTTAAGGGTGACCTCCATATAAGACACAAGTAATATATAAGTATCATAGGCCAGTCAGGGTCTGCCCCAGAGTCATTCTTTACGAAATATCGGAATCTACAGCGACCCACAGCTATCTAATACTTCGTGATATTATATACTTCGTGATCAATCAATACTTCGGGATCCATCAATACTTCGTGATCAATCAATACTTCGGGATCCATCAATACTTCGTGATCAATCAATACTTCGTGATTAATCAATACTTCGTGATCAATCAATACTTCGGGATCCATCAATACTTCGTGAT
The DNA here is from genome assembly GCF_040958095.1 of Procambarus clarkii. Lineage (NCBI taxonomy): Eukaryota > Metazoa > Arthropoda > Malacostraca > Decapoda > Cambaridae > Procambarus > Procambarus clarkii. The sequence continues at coordinate 24,343,492 of NC_091194.1, forward strand.
CAATCAATACTTCGGGATCCATCAATACTTCGTGATCAATCAATACTTCGTGATTAATCAATACTTCGTGATCAATCAATACTTCGTGATCAATCAATACTTCGGGATCAATCAATACTTCGGGATCAATCAATACTTCGGGATCAATCAATACTTCGGGATCAATCAATACTTCGGGATCAATCAATACTTTGTGATCAATCAATACTCTGTGATCAATCAATACTTCGTGATCAATCAATACTTCGTGATCAATCAATACTTCGTGATCAATCAATAATTCGTGATCAATCAATACTTCGTGATCAATCAATACTTCGGGATTAATCAATACTTCGGGATTAATCAATACTTCGTGATCAATCAATACTTCGTGATCAATCAATACTTCGTGATCAATCAATACTTCGTGATCAATCAATAATTCGTGATCAATCAATACTTCGTGATCAATCAATACTTCGGGATTAATCAATACTTCGAGATCAATCAATACTTCGAGATCAATCAATACTTCGTGATCAATCAATAATTCGTGATCAATTAATACTTCGTGATCAATCAATACTTCGGGATTAATCAATACTTCGGGATTAATCAATACTTCGAGATCAATCAATACTTCGAGATCAATCAATACTTCGTGACCAATCAATACCTCGTGATCAATCAATACTTCGTGATCAGTCAATACTTCGAGATCAATCAATACTTCGAGATCAATCAATAATTCGTGATATTAAATTTGTATAGAAAAAAAGGGAAGGAGAACTGAAGGAGAGGGAGAAGGAGGAAGTGAAGGAAACGAGGAAGGAGGAAGGAGAGATAGGGGAAAGGGATGGAGAGGGGGTATGTTGGGGAAGAGAGAAGGACATAGGGAGGAAAATTAAAATGGTGAGGGAAAGAGAGGTAAGAAAGGGAGGGGGCGGGAAATGGGAGAGAGAGGAGAGGAAGAAGGGGAAGGTAGCAAGGTGGAGAAGGTGGAGGGGATGGGGGGAGAGGGAAAGAGAGAAGAGAGGGAGAGAAATGGAGAAGAGGGGCAGAGAGAGGTGAGATTGAGACCAAGAAACAGCCAGGTACCCATTTTCCCACTCTCTCCACATTTCTTCCCCCTCTCCTCCGCTCTATCACACCCTCCCAACATCCCCCTC
>NC_091194.1:24345142-24377642 GCF_040958095.1 Procambarus clarkii
AGTCATTCCTGTAGACATATATTATAATATGACCGAAAAAGTAAGATTAATAATTCTAACACGAATTTTCTCGATCTTTCGTACGTTTCTTTTCACTGTTGGTGGTAATTCAAAAATCAATTCTCCAAAATTCATTTTTATTTCTAGTCTGACGCGACACTTGAGCGCGTTTCGTAAAACTTATTACATTTTCAAAGACTTTAGCTTACACACACACAACTGAATAGAACTTACACATCTTCGATTTGTTTATATCTACATTTGAGTGAGGTGGATGGGGTGAGGTGGTATTAATAGGGTATTAAATTCCTAAACACAAGACAGAACACGAAACAATGGGTATTGAATGGAAGTGATTTGTAGAAAGCCTAATGGTCCATATATCTTGATGCTTCTATATTGGAGCGGAGTCTTGAGGTGGGTAGAATATAGTTGTGCATTAATTGGCTGTTGATTGCTGGTGTTGACTCTTGATGTGTAGAGCCTCGCAGACGTCAAGCCGCCTGCTATCGCTGTATCTATCGATGATTTCTGTGTTGTTTACTAGGATTCTCTGGCGATGGTTTGGTTGTAGGAAGAGATTATATGTTCCTTAATGGAGCCCTGTTGCTTATGCATAAGCACCAGGCTTATGTGTCTTGACATTTCCATACGCGTATCCAGGTTTATATTCCATAATAATCTTTGGCAGGTGGAGTCCGGATTTCTTGGCTTTCACAGTTTCGATCAATTTGTTGACCTTTGCTTTCAATTCGGCTGTAGTGTCCTTCGTTACCCTTTGGAATTTAGTTTTGGTCAGAAAGAATGAGGTTCATTTTCGCCAGATATTCGTCTTCTTTAAGAATTGACGTATATTGGCGACCTTGTCACCTCTTCTGACGACTATCTCTTTGTTCTCACGAAGGCTCTAGCTGCCGCTTTGAGCTCTGGGGACAGTATGGGGCTTCTGTAGTTGCCTCGATTCTTCCTCCTTCCGCAATAAGTTCTGCTTGTAAGGTGTCTTTGGTGGTGACCTTTTGTGTCTCGAGGTCGAATATGTCGTCCAACAGGATCTCCAACTCCACTTTCCGGGCCATCTCACTCTGTCTGGACATAACGTGACACACACACACACACATATTATATATATTAACAGTTTATATATATATATATATATAATATATATATATAACTGAATACATATATTAATGAACACATAAAAATGCCACTCAAATCAAGAGCCGGACGTCACACACGTCCGCCCTCTGAGAAATCAAGGAAGTAGTGGTATGCTGCGAGAGACATTTGTTCTCCACACGACAAGTCAACCGACGTTCCTCCTTTTAAATATCACAGGCTCATATCCAGACATTTACCCGTCAATAACTCCTAAATCATACAATACCTAATTAATATAATATACAACCTTACATGAGAATACATATCAATGTACAAGATATGATACATAAAATTCAAATGGAGAATTCATATCTACTAAACTAGGTAATACTGGCGGGAGACGGGACATAGCCAAAGGGGGAAAAGAGGGGAGGGAAGGTTAAGGGAGGATTTCAAGACGAGGACAGGAATACAAAAAAAGCATCATATACCAACATAATTAACACAACCTTGGTATATACTGTGGTATGAATCTCACAGCGCCCGGAATTATCAGTTACTAAGTACAATATGGTCAAGAGGATAATGCACTGAACATCAATGAATTTGATATATCACATTATACAGTGCTAGCCATACATCAGGTATTTAAATGTATACATTCTGCATCATGATATATATAGCATGTGCTTGATACAACAATACATAGAATTTTATACTATTGAGACAATGGAATTTTCAATGATACAGGACATTAGGCATCTGCTATTCAATCTTCTTCATATATCTCCACAAATACATGGCATATACGTTTGGCAATGATACATAATATGTATAGGAATATCAAACATATAATGGCAATACGTAATATATATGCTACAGTGTTGTCAAAAAGAAATTATATAGATACAATAATATTTGTGATTACTAGGCTAATCGGCCTGGATATCACTATACAGTATGAACTCATCATACACCAGCCAAAGTATTATCATACTGATGTATGTGTGGTCCATAACAGCAACCTTACAGAGAGCGTGGGCCAACATACAGAGAGCGTAGCCAAATTGGTGGACCTTACAGAGTGGGGCCCAACTTGGCAACCTTTCAGAGAGTATAGCCCAATTTGGCGAACTTTATAGAGCATATAGAAGCCCAACTTGGTGAACTTCTAAAGTAAGTGCGTCCAAGTTGGCGACCTCATTGAACGCTTGGTCCAACTTGAGGATAATCTACAAAGTTGTCTCACGTGACCGTAGCGAACAAAATGCATGAAAGTGTTAGAAGAGTGTGTCCAGACAAACAATAACACTTCTCAGTTGTAATTAAACTGAATAGCATTAGGTACTACACATAGTCACCAACTAGTAATTCACAGGAAGTAATTTTACTTTATTAGATAAGTTACTTTGTTATTGTTACAATGTGTTTTAATTATTTTACAATGAACAAAATATAACAACGGAGATTGAAATAATAAATTTTCAGAAAGCCTCTTGAAAATATTATTATTATTTTAAGTCATTTGAAAATACCCATTCTATATAGTATTGTTCCTTATAAGCATCTTTGGAAATGTGAACTTATATATTTACACTTGAAAAAGTTCATCACTGAAGTCGAAAACTTTTTGCCACTAAATTCAGCTGATTTGCAAATCAATTACATCTCAAAGTTATAAAAATTAAACCTCTGTAGACTTTTCAAATTCAGTTTGACTAATGTTACACAACCGGCACACATTGTGAATTTTGCACTTACTCCAAATGACCATAATTAAGTTACTCTAAATGAAAATTGTTCAGTAATTCATTGTTCTGTACTGATGATTCTTCTAAATTGCATTTGAAACTCTGAGCTTCTATATTCTCATACATTTCATGATCTGACGTTTTTTAAGGTTTGATAAATATTAAGCTGTTATTGTCAACGTCACGTTTAAAATGTTTCAGTTTGATGACAAAGGCTCTTATGTTATTAAACTTAACTTCAGTTTTTTTTGCAAGATGATTGTAATTTAGAGTTCTAGTCGCTTAAATGTGAGGAGAAATCTGTAAATAATAAAAGCCCTACAAATCAACATAATGATCATCAAGTAATTCTTGGCAAGGAAAATTTTAATTCGTCAAAAACAGACGAATTTCACCCAAACACTCAACGAATCGATGAAGGACTGAACCTCCATTAAGTCAACAAAGTTGTACACTAGTAGTCCTGTGTATACTGAAACATTGTTGTACACTAGTAGTCCTGTGTATACTGAAACACTGTTGTACACTAGTAGTCCTGTATATACTGAAACACTGTTGTACACTAGTAGTCCTGTGTATACTGAAACATTGTTGTACACTAGTAGTCCTGTGTATACTGAAACACTGTTGTACACTAGTAGTCCTGTGTATACTGAAACACTGTTGTACACTTGTAGTCCTGTGTATACTGAAACAATGTTGCACACTAGTAGTCCTGTGTATACTGAAACACTGTTGTACATAAATAGTCCTGTGTATACTGAAACACTGTTGTACACTAGTAGTCCTGTGTATACTGAAACACTGTTGTACACTAGTAGTCCTGTGTATACTGAAACACTGTTGTACACTAGTAGTCCTGTGTATACTGAAACACTGTTGTACACTTGTAGTCCTGTGTATACTGAAACACTGTTGTACACTAGTAGTCCTGTGTATACTGAAACACTGTTGTACACTAGTAGTCCTGTGTATACTGAAACACTGTTGTACACTAGTAGTCCTGTGTATACTGAAACACTGTTGTACACTAGTAGTCCTGTGTATACTGAAACACTGTTGTACACTAGTAGTCCTGTGTATACTGAAACACTGTTGTACACTAGTAGTCCTGTGTATACTGAAACACTGTTGTACACTAGTAGTCCTGTGTATACTGAAACACTGTTGTACACTAGTAGTCCTGTGTATACTGAAACACTGTTGTACACTAGTAGTCCTGTGTATACTGAAACACTGTTGTACACTAGTAGTCCTGTGTATACTGAAACACTGTTGTACACTTGTAGTCCTGTGTATACTGAACACTGTTGTACACTAGTAGTCCTGTGTATACTGAAACACTGTTGTACACTAGTAGTCCTGTGTATACTGAAACACTGTTGTACACTAGTAGTCCTGTGTATACTGAAACACTGTTGTACACTGTAGTCCTGTGTATACTGAAACACTGTTGTACACTAGTAGTCCTGTGTATACTGAAACACTGTTGTACACTAGTAGTCCTGTGTATACTGAAACACTGTTGTACACTAGTAGTCCTGTGTATACTGAAACACTGTTGTACACTAGTAGTCCTGTGTATACTGAAACACTGTTGTACACTAGTAGTCCTGTGTATACTGAAACACTGTTGTACACTTGTAGTCCTGTGTATACTGAAACACTGTTGTACACTAGTAGTCCTGTGTATACTGAAACACTGTTGTACACTTGTAGTCCTGTGTATACTGAAACACTGTTGTACACTAGTAGTCCTGTGTATACTGAAACACTGTTGTACACTTGTAGTCCTGTGTATACTGAAACACTGTTGTACACTAGTAGTCTGTGTATACTGAAACACTGTTGTACACTAGTAGTCCTGTGTATACTGAAACACTGTTGTACACTAGTAGTCCTGTGTATACTGAAACACTGTTGTACACTAGTAGTCCTGTGTATACTGAAACACTGTTGTACACTAGTAGTCCTGTGAATACTGAAACACTGTTGTACACTTGTAGTCCTGTGTATACTGAAACACTGTTGTACACTAGTAGTCCTGTGTATACTGAAACACTGTTGTACACTTGTAGTCCTGTGTATACTGAAACACTGTTGTACACTAGTAGTCCTGTGTATACTGAAACACTGTTGTACACTTGTAGTCCTGTGTATACTGAAACACTGTTGTACACTAGTAGTCCTGTGTATACTGAAACACTGTTGTACACTAGTAGTCCTGTGTATACTGAAACACTGTTGTACACTAGTAGTCCTGTGTATACTGAAACACTGTTGTACACTAGTAGTCCTGTGTATACTGAAACACTGTTGTACACTAGTAGTCCTGTGTATACTGAAACACTGTTGTACACTTGTAGTCCTGTGTATACTGAAACACTGTTGTACACTAGTAGTCCTGTGTATACTGAAACACTGTTGTACACTTGTAGTCCTGTGTATACTGAAACACTGTTGTACACTAGTAGTCCTGTGTATACTGAAACACTGTTGTACACTTGTAGTCCTGTGTATACTGAAACACTGTTGTACACTAGTAGTCCTGTGTATACTGAAACACTGTTGTACACTAGTAGTCCTGTGTATACTGAAACACTGTTGTACACTAGTAGTCCTGTGTATACTGAAACACTGTTGTACACTAGTAGTCCTGTGTATACTGAAACACTGTTGTACACTAGTAGTCCTGTGTATACTGAAACACTGTTGTACACTAGTAGTCCTGAGTACACCGAATTCATCTCAGTAAATTTGAGATTGTCTTTTTTTCAAAACATGCACAAGAATAACATAAAATATCTTTGTAACAATTTTACCATTTCTTTGAGTTGCTTGAGGCCAGCTTAGCGCTCACAGCCACATTGTGCACAACACTGAAAACCTATTGCTGAAAAATCCCACATATTATGCAAACACTTTTACAACACCATATTGTTTACCAATCAAGCTGGGTGGTGCTCACTCCATTGTCACGGCCGCTATGATAAAGGTCACCCTACCCGAGCACTTGGACTGGATGGTACAGCAACGACCTTGGTTCTTCAAAGTCAGCGTTCAATCCCAAATGGTCAAAGTGGTTGGGTATCGTTCGTTCCCTCCATCCTATTTCAGATCCACATCCTCATATCCATTCCGACTGCTGTACAGTTGTTATGGCTTTGTGTTTCTCTTCAAAATTATCTTACCTATTAATTATATCATTTGTTTACTACTGCCTTAAATATTTCAGTCACTGTGGTATGTTTAGGTTCATCCTGTTCTCTGGAGTTGCCATAACGAATAACATATGTGGTACTAAAATGAACAAACCGAAGCCAACCACCTAACCTAACCAAGCAATCATAGAAAACGTGGATGTTTGCAGTCGCTACTTTTCTTAGTACCTCTTATTTTGTCCTATGTGGATCATAAGTGAGCAAAATGTGGGTGTTTCCCCACTCCAACAAAATGGAGTAATATGGCTAGCCTGACTGATTATGGAAAGGTATTTACATGAAATCCCTTTAACCTGTCCTCTCGAACACTTCATAGCATTTTCACGTATAAATCCCCGTTAGGTTGGCTTGAGTCAGATTCAGTCAGGTAGGTTTCAAAATCCCTCCATAAATAGTCTTGTTTACGATGCGACTTGAGTAGGGAAATTATAGCCAGTAGCAGCCAGCAAATGTACCCAGTAATTAAGGGTGAAAGTGTGGTAATGATATACAAATCCACAAGGGCCGTGACAGGGATTCGAACCTGCGTCCGAGAGCATCCCAGACGCTGCTTTAATCGACTGAGCTACGATATGGTCAAAAGGACTATGTACTTTTGACCATGTCGTAGCTCAGTCGATTAAGGCAGCGTCTGGGATGCTCTCGGACGCAGGTTCGAATCCTCGTCACGGCCCTTGTGGATTTGTTTATTTGATGCATCACACAATTGTGATTTCTGTGTGTAATGTGGTAATGATGTGTTTTGAGGTCATTGGAGGCGGAGAAGCCTGTAGCGTCCACCAAAACGGAGATGGGATGACTGTAGGGGCCACTAGGACGTACTGTAAGGCGGGTGTATAGGTGAGCGGGAGGTCTGTTCAAGGATAACGACACCCTGAGGGTAAACCAGTCGTGCATCATGGTAACAAAAAAAAAGGTCCAGTAGATTTAAGATGGGCTTGCCTGTAGCTGCCAGCAGTATGTACCGTGTGGGCAGTTCCCATTTGATATTGTTATCGTGTAGGTGAGCGGAAGGTCTATCTAAGGATAACCACCCCCTGAGGCTGTGTAAGTACTCAGACTGGCAGTACCCTCCTACCGAGGGAGTTAAAAGAACACTCCCCCACTCAAGGTTACTATATTAAATGAGGGGTGGGGCTTTCCCCATTCACCCCCACCCACTGTTTTCACCTTTTTCACCCTCTCATTCAAGTGACAATAGCCATTTAATAATTAAATAGGGTATGGGGGATAAAATAAATACTAATATGTTTCATAAATATATTAGCAAAGTAAATAAAATTAATCATTTTTTTTATTAGGAAATTTCAAGTCTTCACACAGTAGCTGATCACCAATCAATGTATTAGCGACTGACAAGGGCTTAATCTGAGGTGGGTTTTTCCACTTTCACCTCCTCCTCGTCCCCCTGACTTAATGACGATTCATCCTCCAGTGTGTTAAAGGTGGAGTCGAGGTCTTCCTCAGGATCCTCCTCTTCCTCTGGGTCATCACTGCTGTCCATTCCTTAGGTTGATGTATTGGGGAGGGATTCTTCCGGGATGTCTTTGTGACCATATCTTGAGGTTATCTTGAGATGATTTCGGGGCTTAACATCCCCGCGGCCCGGTCGTCGACCAAGCCTCCTTTTTGTTACACACCCCCAGGAAGCAGCCCGTAGCAGCTGTTTAACTCCCAGATACCTATTTACTGCTTGGTAACAGGAGCATTAGAGTGAAAAAAAGTTTTTGCCCATTTGTCTCCCCCTTCACCGAGGATCGAATCCGGAACCTGAGGACTGTGCATCCGAAGTGCTGTCTGCTCAGCTATCAGGGGCCCATAAACTAGCCAGTGTGTTTATTTAAGTTAAAGCACTTATCATTAAAGGCACTTAAGCCACGCTTAGTATTCAAAGTGGTAACCATCTGCCCCGCCCCCCCCTCCACATTTCTAATTTGTGAATATTGAAGTGTCCACCTCCCCATTACTATCTAGGGTATCTTTAAAATGCTTATGTGTTATTGACCTTTGCTCAGCACGAGGGATACCCTTAGCAGTAATGGAATTGGAGTTGTTCAGTGCCACTACCTTGGGGATGTGTTAGCCTGAAATTTCAGACTTTAAAAGTCCTAAAACACCCTTACCGCTGGGGTCATACAATAGGTGAGTTGTAGGGAAGTTGCTGGTGTCCATTCATGACATAAGGGGCTCTCCCTCCCTTTCCTTGTGGATGTTATCCACCTCTTCCATTTGAAAAATAAAACTATCTGTATCACTATAGACCAACTTTATAATATCTTTGTAGTGCATCTTCTGCACATTGTACCAAAATGATACAAACTGTAATTTTCAAGCTCAAGAATCTGGAACCTAATGTAATTAAGGTGGGTAATTTTAATGAATGGTCTAGAACAGATCGGCCAGTAATTTATTGTTAGTTTAATGTATCATGCATTTAAAGCGAGGATTCCTCACCTTCCATAAAAAGGACCTGGCAGAAGTCACTAGTTAGGTGTCAATGGCTTAACGAGCTGGATTTAATAATGTTTTCCCCCAAAACGCTGTTTGTTAAAAGCTTGAAAAGAGATTTCCTATCCTGAGTGGTTGAGGCGTTTCTGTTTTTAACATTTGTGTTGACAAAATTTGATAGGTAATCTTTCTGGTGGAAGTCATAAACTGAGTGTACAGTCTCTACTTCAAGACTCAATCTCAATAAATAGCTGTAAAAGGTGTTATGGTATAATATTTTTTGATGGAGATGATCACCAACCATTTTAATATTTTTTGGGGGGAGTTTTGTAATTTTATTTTGTTCTAAAAGTCGCTTACTAACGGTGAGATATCCGCGATACTTATTTTCTTGTGGTGCAAACATAGGGGTAGAGCGTTTGTTAGTCTAGCTATTTCAGTTCTTATGTGTTTTGTGTCAATCGAGAGCCAGTAACCTTTGTTAGAGGAGAAAGTTTGTTCCTGTACTAACTTTCCCTCACTAATAATGGCGTTCATCTCATCAGATAATAATCTCCTTAACCCCCCATAAGGCAATTTCTTAGACATACAACTCCCGGAAAGGGAGTTAAAGTCAAGATCGAGTAAATAGGAAGATCTATCCTACTGATGGTTAAAAGATGGGTTGACATGGCAGTTGGTATCCCTAACATAGCTCCTAACTGCGGTTGTGGTAACCCCCTCGTATATTAGATGTCGGTAGATTATGTAATATAACATCAGCACACAATTCTAGGGATATTTTGCTGCCTTTCAAGAAGCAGTTGTAGGAGTAACCTGGCAGACTACAATAGTGAGTTAATTCCAATGAATTGATATCACGTAGTATTCCTGTATGATAACTAAAAATATCAGCGAGTAGACCAACGCCACACCTTAGATAAACAAGGAGATAGTCCTTTAATGTCATACATGCTGTTGTCTCCCATACTAATTGAGAATGACAATAATCATCCGAGGTGATACCTGATTTGTTCAGTGAACTGTAAAACTTTTTTTTGTGTTGTCACTGAAGCAACTGATTTTGGTGACATATTCATATGGGAAAAATTGTTTCACTTCAAAGAGCAAATATCGACCCTCTTTGGGTAAATCTTATACCATTTTATGAGTGATTGTTAAGGAGCTGGTAGAATCAATGTGTGCCTTTGCTAGGGACGGAAGACTTCTTGTGATAAAAGCCAGAGAATCAAGAAATTTAAGCTTTCCTATTTCTACCTTTAAAAATGTTGTCCCCTGTTTCATTAGAATGTTGCTTTCAACATCTGGTCTGATCTCAAAATCTTTTAAAATTAACCCCATGTCATAAGACATATTGTGAGCAATTTGGACTAAACACTTTAGTGAGTTCACCCCCTCCCCGCTCAGCTCGTTGTCGCCGTGTGGGGGCTTAGTGGACGGCTGCCGGAGTGTGATGCTCCTTGGGACAGTCCTCTGTCCTTTTCTAGCCTTGTGCTCCTGCTGCCGTCCTCTCCAATTCTGCTGGGCATCTTTTCCTTCTGTTTCGTTTTTCTCCCCCCTCTTCTCCTATCTGCTTGCCGTTTCCTGCCGACCTTTTGCTCGTTCTGGTTCTTCCCTTGGTCTTCTTCTATTTTGACGCCCGGGTGCTTGAGGAGGCATACTCTTGCACCCGTAGAACTGTAGTACCCGACGTAGAGAGCGTGGGGAACCTTTTATTGTCAATCCCCCTTTCGTCACTGAACCCGATCTCGACGGACTGTCGGTTTCTTAAGGTGGCGTTTGTGGGGCGTATACTCACGACGCACCCCTAGGAGGCCCCGGCAAGATCGGCGATAGCTTCTTGTTGGGTGTCCTGCCTCTAATTGTGGCTCCATGGTGGGTGTGGGGGCACACTCGTGAATGAATTCTTCTTTTCGTCATGATGATAACCCCTGTTTCGGCTGCTTCTGGTGTACCTTCTCAGGCTCGTGGGGTGGGCGACCAAGCCCCCGAGTCGGTCCGTATTGGAAGACCGGGCTCTGTAGCCTCCGCTGCATTGGGCCCCGACCTTGCTCCTCCTTTGGCCTCTCTGACTCCTTCCCCTGGCTCCCCTCCCTCCTCTGTGGTTGGGTCGAGCCCCAGGCCCCCAGTGGTGACTACCTCGTCCCCTGGCGCGGCTCCTTCTCTAGTTGTAACTACTGCGCCTTTTAACCCCTCTCTCTCTGGGGGTTCTCACCGCCGTCCTCGTCACGGCCGCCCTTGCTCGATTCCTTCCAGTTCTGCTACCTATCAAGCCTTGTTTGGTCCCGCTTCGTGGGCCAAATATTTTGATCTCCTCCCTCTTGATTCTGCGCCTCCTGACGATTTCTCCCTCCATCGACATCTCGTTGATTCCGTGGATGCCTCCATTACTTTCAACCCCACTCGTCTCGGTACACGTGTCGTTGCTGCTCCTTCTCAGGATGCTGCTTCCCACTTGGCTGCCTTATCCTGCCTTTGCGAGACCCCTGTTCGGGTCTCGAAGAACGCTCAGTTGAATGCTAGTGTTGGCACTATTTTGCTCCCGCCCCATGTTGCGACTGGTGTTCGGGACCTGCGCGACTGCCATGATGATATTCGACATATCCTTGTTGCCCAGGGCCATTCTATTCTCCAGGTGGACACGTTTACTCGTCCCCCTCGTGGTAGTCGCCGTCAACCCCTCCGGGTTGTGAAGATTACCTTTGATGGTAGGACCCTTTCACCCTCTGTCATTCTTGCTGGTGAAAGGTGCTCTGTCCAGGAGTACATTCCTTCTCCTCGGCTCTGCAACAAGTGCTGGAGGTTTGGGCATGGTGCCCTCCGCTGCTCCGGGACTGTCTCTCTCTGTCCTTTGTGTGGTGGCGAAGGTCACTCTAAGTCGGAGTGCACTTCTCCCCAGGCTCGTTGCCTCAACTGCGGTGAGGCCCATCCTACCTTCTCCCGTGCGTGTGTCCATTACAAGCTTGAGGCAGCCGTCCTCAACTTGAAGCACCAGGAGCGTTTATCTTTTCCTGAGGCGCGACGCCAGGTTCGCCGGCTCCCGCCTTATGCTAATATCTCTTATGCTCGCGTGTTGCGCTCTTCCTCTCCTCGTCCTTCCCGCCTTCCTCAGACTCACAACCGTTTCCTGGCCTTGGACCCTGATGCGCCCACTGCCCCCTCCTCTGTTCCTTTGGGTTCTCTCCCGAAGGATCCTCCTCCTGGTCCTCTGTCCGGGGTTCCCCTTCCTTCTACCCGGTCTGTCGTGTCTCCTGTGTCTTCTTCCTCGTCCCCCTCCGATCCTCCTTCCCATCCTCTTCCTCCATCTCTCGGCTCTCCCCACCGCCTGTCGGTGCGGGCGGATGTCCATCGCTCTCCTTACGGCCGTCATGTGTGCTCTCGTTCGGCTTCTCCTGTTGAGACACTGGAATCCGTTGCCCGGTACGTAGTTGCTGGGACACCGGTCTCTTTAAGTCAGAAGCGTAAGCCTGGCTCCTCTCCTTCCTCTTCCCCGGCGGGTAAGAAGGCTTCGCTTTCTTCCTCAGCTCCTACGTCTGGTTCTGTTGCTCCTTCCCCTCCCGTTTCAGTGATTACGCCCCCTGTTCCTGCTATGGAGGTTTCTTTGGCCCCTGCTTCCCTTTTGGTTGCTGCTCTTGCTGGGGTGCGCTCCCCTCTTTCTACTCAACCTCTTCCTGCTGCTGTCCTTGACTGCTCCTCTCCGTTGTCTCCTCCTCTTCCTCCTCCTCCGGACCCCGCCTGCCCACCTCTGATCTGTTCTCCCGTTTCCTTCCCTCCGTCTTTGCTCAGTTTACCCATGCCCCCTAACCCTGACTTTACTGACCCTGATCCCAACCCTGATATTCTTTAACGTGCTCTGTTGCTCTTTCGCCTTGGTTTCTTCCTTGTTCTCTGGTTTTGTCCTTTCTCTTCTCGTCGTTGTCCATTCTTCAATGGAACGTTTGAGGTTATTACGCCAATTTCCTCGAACTCCAACTTCTGATTTCGCGGTTTTCGCCCCTTTGTGTCTGTCTCCAGGAGCCCATGCTTGGTGCTCGTCCTGGTCGTTTTCGTGGCTATTCCTTTCTCTCCCCCCCATAGCCATTGCTGGGGCTTCTAATTCTTCTGCTCTCTTGATTCGTGCTGATGTTCCCTTTGTTCCTTTACTTTTTCCTTCGCCTCTCCATTGTTCTGCTGCTCGTATCTTTGTGGGGAAATGGAACACAGTTTGCTCCATTTATCTCCCCCCGAGTGTCTCGCTCTCTCTTCCTGATTTGAAACACCTCCTAGACTCCTTGCCGGAGCCTGTGCTCCTGCTGGGTGACTTCAATTGTCGTCATTCCCTTTGGGGTGACGTTCTGACGAATACCCGGGGTCGCCTCCTTGAGCCGTTTCTCCTCTCTTCTTCCCTGTCTCTTCTGAATTCTGGTGAGCCCACTCATTTGGACTCTTGGACTCGCACCCTTTCTTGTCTTGATCTTTCTCTCTGCTCTTCTACTCTTTACTTCGATTTCACGTGGCAGGTTCTTGATGACCTCCATGGAAGTGATCATTTCCCCATCCTTGTTTCCTTTTTCTCTTTTCGCCCTTCCCTCTCTTTCCCTAGGTGGCAGTTTGCTAAGGCAGACTGGACCCTATTTTCCCTCAGTGCTGCTCTCTCTGACCTCTCCCTTCTGCCTCTCTCTCGCGCTCTCCTCCTTTTTCATGACACTGTCTTCAACGCTGCCCTCCGCTCTATTCCTCGCTCTTCCTCTCGGGGTCCGCGGAAGTGCGTTCCCTGGTGGAATGCGGACTGTGCTCGGGCTGTCCGCTGTAAGCGTGCAGCCTGGAAGAGGCATCGCCGTAGGCAGACGACCGATTCTTTTCTTTTCTTTCGGAAAGCGAGTGCGGTGGCCCGTAGGGCCATCCGTACGGCTAAACGTGAATGTTGGGCATCTTATGTCTCAACAATTACGTCCGAAACCCCTCTGGCCCAGATCTGGAAGCGTATCCGCAAGATAGCGGGTAAGTTCATTCCCGATGTTTCACCGGTCCTTCACCTCCATGATACTCTTGTGGCGGACCCGTTGCAGGTCGCTTCCGAACTGAGTTCCCACTTTTCTTCTGTTAGCTCTGGTCTTCTTCCCCAATCTTTCCTTCTTCGTAAACCTGTCATTGAGTCTCGTCTTTAGATTTCTGCACTCATCTTCAGCTTCCCTATAATGATCCCTTCTCTCTCTCTGAACTTCGTTCTGCCCTTGCCCTCTGCGGTTCTACGGCGGCGGGCTCCGATGGTATTCATTATGAGATGCTTCGCCATCTCCCTCCGAGCACGTCTCAGTATTTACTGAGTCTGTATAATCGGATCTGGGAGTCGTCGTCAGTCCCTGAGGACTGGCTCGATGCCGTTGTCCTCCCTGTTCGCAAACCGGGGTCTCTGGGTACTTCCCCTAAGGACTTTCGCCCTATTGCTCTCACAAGTTGTGTCTGCAAACTCTTTGAACGTATGGTTAACGTTCGTCTGATGTGGTTCCTGGAACTCCATCACCTCCTCTCCCCTTCTCAATTTGGTTTCCGCAAGTGCCGCAGCACGAGATATCCTGGTGAAATTGGAGGTCTATCTTCGTACTGCTTTTGCTGTGAAGACCTCCGTTGTTGCCGTCCTTTTTGACCTGGAAAAGGCTTACGACACCACTTGGCGTTATCATATCCTATCTCAACTTCATTCTTTTGGCCTTCGTGGTCATCTCCCTCTCTTTCTCCGCAGCTTCCTCTCTCGTCGTTCCTTTCGGGTGCGCCTTGGTACCGCTCTCTCTCCCTCTTTTCAGTAATACGAAGGTGTGCCCCAGGGTAGTGTTCTGAGCACTACTCTTTTTCTGGTTGCCCTCAATGGTCTTCTTTCCTCTCTTCCTTCTGGTGTCTTCTCCGCTCTCTATGTCGATGATCTTACCCTTTGTTGTCAGGGTGATGATTCGCCTCTCCTTCAACGCCGGCTTCAACTTGCAATTGATGCTGTGTCGTCTTGGGCCACAGATCATGGCTTCACGTTCTCTACTTCTAAGACTTGTGCCATGACTTTTACGCGGAAACGGGTTGTTCTTCGTCCCTCTTTGTCGCTTTATGGTCATCCCCTTGAATACAAAGATTCCGTGAAGCTTTTGGGGTTATTCCTTGACACTCGTTTGTCTTGGTCTTCCCATATCTCTTACCTCCGTGTTGAGTGCTCTAAGGCCCTTACCCTCCTTCGGGTCTTGTCCCATACTTCTTGGGGGACAGATAGGCGCACTCTCCTTGCTTTACATTCCTCTCTCGTCCTGTCTAAGCTCGATTATGGTTGCCCTGCTTACTCGTCTGCTTCTCCTTCTACTCTTCGCCGTCTTGATGCTTTACACCATACTGGGTTGCGCCTCAGTTCTGGTGCCTTTCGTTCGACTCCCGTCCTTAGCTTGTATGTTGACACTGGCTTCCTGTCTCTCCAGGACCGCCGTGATCGCTACTGTCTTCGCTATCTTGCGCGGTCCTTGCAACATCCTTCCTCTCGCCTCTGTCGTGCTTTAACTTTTGCCCCTCCTGCGGTACCTGTTCCTCTTCACCACCTCCCTCTTTCTGTCCGGTTATCTCGCCTACAGGATTCTCATTCCGTTCGTATTTCTGATGTTTCTCCTCGTGTTGTTCCTTCTTTGCCCCCGTGGAGGGTCCCTCTTCCGCGGTTTTGTACATCCTTGACCCGTATCACTAAAGCTTTTACCCCTCCTACGGTTCTAAAACGCCTTTTCCTCGAGCACTTTTCTTCTCACTCCAGCTCCGTTTCTGTCTTCACCGATGGGTCTAAGTCAGCGGACGGTGTTGGCTACTCTGTTGTTTTTCCTGATCGCACTTATATGTGTCGCTTGCCTCCGGAGACTAGCATCTTTACAGCGGAACTTTATGCTATTCTCTATGCTCTTCGTCTCCTGCTTTCTCGTTGTCAGTCTTCCTTTGTAGTTGTTGTTGACTCTCGTAGTGCCCTCATGGCTCTCGGGTCCTTTAATCCGGTTCATCCAGTAGTTGTCGAGATCCAGCATTGGCTGTTTCTCGTTCACAGTAAATTTAAGTCAGTTGAGTTTTGTTGGGTTCCCAGCCATATTGGTGTGTCTTTAAATGAGCGTGCGGATGCTGCCGCCAAGGAAGCTGTCCGCTCTTGTCCCATCTCTCGTAAAGGCATTCCGTATTCCGACTTTTACCCGGTTATCCATTCCTCAGTCCTTACCCGTTGGCAGGCTTCTTGGTTGTCTGTTACTGGTAACAAGCTACGTACTCTTAAATGTTGTGTTTCCTCGTGGCCGTCCTCCTTCCACCGTAACCGGCGGTGGGAAACAGCTCTGGCGAGGTAGCGTATTGGCCATACTCGCTTAACCCATGGTCACTTGATGGAGCGCCGCCCTGCCCCTTATTGTCCTAGTTGCATTGTCCCTCTTACAGTCGTGCATGTCCTCCTTGAATGTCCTGACTTCCAGGACGAGCGTGTGTCTTGCTTTCCGACCGCCCCTCGCGGTCACCTGTCCCTCGATAGAATTCTTGGTGACTCGGATACTTTTGATATCGTTCGCCTTAGGCGTTTTTGTTCTCGTATTGGCATCCTTGGTGATATTTAGCGCCCTCTGATTATTTTGTGTATTTGATGGTGCTACATAGCCTTCCCGGTTTGGTGCCTTCTTTTGATAATTACTTACTTTAGTGAGTTCATATGTCGCAAATTGCAATAGTTACTTAAAGCTCCAATGTAATTTAGTTTTTCCCTCATGTGATCGTGGTGTTGAACCCTGTAATTGGTAGGGGATAAATACCCCCCCTCACAAAACTGGCAGTGAGCCTACTTGCTTGATGAGGTTCTGGAGAAAATTATCTAGTTTTGTCTTGAAGATGTCCACGGTTGTTCAGGCAATATTTATGCTCACTGGGAGGATGTTGAACTACCTTGGACCTCTGATGTGTATACAGTGTTCTTATACAGGGGTGACATAGACACAATCAACTCTGATTGTGTCTATGGCACCCATTTCTCTTTACTGGTTCTATTCTGCATTTTCTTCCATATCGTTCACTCCAGTACATTGTTATTTTACTGTGTAGATTTGGTAACTGGCCCTCCAGTATCTTCCACGTGTATAATCACTCTAGTTTTCTTTCTAGTGAGTAAATTTGGAGAGCTTTGAGACGATCCCAATAATTTAGGTGCTTTATTGCGTCTATGTATGCCCCATATGTTCTCTGTATTCCCTCTATTTCAGCCATCTCTCTTGCTCTGAAGGGGGAAGTGAGTACTGAAGTCCTCATCACGGGACAGCACAAGTGATTTGTATTCAACCATTCTGATGGAATCCCTGGATTTGAAAGTTCTCGTAATCCATCAGATCATTTTTCTGACTGACGCAATAATTGCTTGGTTATGCTCCCTAAACGTTAGGTCGTCAGACATCATTATTACCAAATCCTTTACATGCTGCTTTCCTACTATGGGCACATTTGATTGTGTTTTTGTACCCTGTATTATGTTTAAGTTCCTCATTTTTACCTTACCTGAGTACTTGGAATTTATCACTGATAAACATCATATTATTTTCTGTTGCCCAGTCGAAAACTTTATTAATATCTGCTTGAAGTTTTTCAATGTCTTCAGCAGAGGTAATTTTCATGCTGATTTTTGTGTCATCTGCAAAGGATGATACGAAGCTGTGACTTGTATTTTTGTCTATATCTGATATGAGAATAAGGAAAATCAGTGGTGCAAGGACTATACCCTGAGGTACAGAGCTTTTAACTGCGCTTGGACTCGATTTTATATGGTTGACTGTTCGATAGAAAACTGAGTATCCAGCGTTCTATTTTACCGGTTATTCCCATTGACCTCATTTTGTGTGCTATCATTCCATGGTCACAGTTATCGAATGCTTTTGCGAGGTCCGTGTATACCACATCTGCATTCTATTTTTCTTCTACTGCCTCAGTGACATTGTCGTAGTGATCAAGTAGCTGCGAGAGGCACAATCTTCCTGATCAAAATCCATATTGGCCGGGGTTGTGAAAGTCATTAGTCTCCATGAAACTGGTGACCTGACTCCTAATCACTCTCTCAAATACTTTTATTATGTGGGACATTAGTGCAACTGGTCTATTATTCTTTGCCAATGCTTTGCTCCCTCCCTTGTGTAGAGGGGCTATGTCTGCTACTTTAAGTGCATCTGGTATCTCCCCTGTGTCCAAGCTTTTCCTCCACACTATACTTAGTGCCTGTGCTACTGGCACTTTACTTTTCTTTATAAATATTGCATTCCATGAATCTGGATCCGGAGCTGAGTGCATGGGCATGTTTTCAGTTTCTCTCTCAAAATCTCTTTCAAAATACTCTCGTGTTGATATCAGTTATATTAACAGGGGTTTGGATATCACACATAAAGATATTTTCAAGATCTTCCACTTTCACTTCCACTTCCACGTTTATTGGAGTGCTAAACATGTCCTCATACTGTTTTTTTAGGATTTCACAAATTTCTTTGTTATCCTCCGTGTATGAACCTTCACTCGTACGAATAGGAACCATATTGGCAGTGGTTTTTGCTTTTGATTTCACATATGTAGTATGTGAATCCAAGATTCAAGTATTCCAATTATCCAAGTATTTTGGAATTCCTTTATTTCCTGAATTGCTTTCTGTTCTAACTGCCTTTCTTCAGTCTGATATGAGTGTTTCAATTTCTGCTCGATTTCTTCAATCTCAGTATTTAAATTATTCCTTTTTTGTAGGGAAAGTCGTGTTTGCTTAAGCATTTCCGTTATTATTTTTCTTCTTTAATAGTGTCGTCTGCGTTCTCTTTCTACTTTAGACTTCTTTCTGGCTTTCTTCAGAGGAACATGTTTCAGACAGACTTGACAGGCTTCAGAAGTCAGTTTTTCCTATTCTTTCTGAGAACAGTTTCCCATCGAATGTTTGTAAGTTCCCTGTTTATTGTCTCTCAGTCTATCATTTTATTGCAGTCGAGGAGTCACAATAACGTTGCTGAAATATGTTGAACAAACCATACACTAGAAAGTGAAGGGACGACGACTACGAGACACAATCGACTTGATAATGGTCCAGGACGGACCGAAACCTCGTCGTCTCTTCACTCTCTAGTGTGTGGTTTGGTCAATATCCTTTTATTATTAAAATTGAATTTTAATTTGATTGAATTTTAAAATTGAATATCCCCTCTGGCTTGATCATTGTTTTAGGTCTATTGTGATTACTGATAGTAGTTTGCACCTCAATGAGCTTGTGATCTAAGTATGTGGTATCTAATAACGTAATGTCCACGATTATGTCTTCATTGTTTGTAAAGGCCAGATTTAGAATATTTTAATTTCTCGTTGGCTCTGATATCTGGTGGTTGAGTGAAATTTTGTAACAGAATCTAAGCAGTTCTCTAATCTGTGGTTGGTTATGTCCCGATAGATTTTCTGGTATAATATTATTGTTTGCTGTTCTCCACCTGAGACTAGGCAAGTTGAAATCACCTAGGAGGATAATATCCCGTATCGGGTTCGCCAAATTTTCAAGGCTTTTCTCTATTTTGTTTTTATGTTCTGCGAATTTCACAGCCGTTGCATCTGCCGGTTTGTATATTACAATAATAGCTAAGTTTATTTTCTTTATTTTTACTCCCAGTACCTCTATTACCTCATTTGTAACGTTAATGAGCTCCGTGCATACAAGGTCTTCCCTAATATACCGACCCACTCCTCCATGTGACCTAATTACCCTATAACACCTGTATAGATTATATCGTGGTGTCCACATCTCACTGTCCAAGAATTCCCATGCATAGGTTTCCGTGAATGCTCCAAATACTGCATTTGAATCCGCGAGGAAGCCATTTATGAATTGTACTTTGTTTTTTGTTCTTGTTTTTAGTCCTTGTATGTTGGCAAAGATGAATGAGGTTACTCTATTAGGGATAGTTTGACTGGGAGACATTTTTGGCAGGCCCATTATAACTGGACATATTAAGTTTGTTCTGACCAGTGCTGGTTGTTGTAGCACAGTTGCCTGACGTAGTTTTAGTTCCTTTTTGGTGTGTAATTGTATCTAATTCTGGTATGCAAGTGGGTCTGGCATTCAGTTCCATACATTCTCTATGTTCCTCCTTTTGAAATCTCTTTCGGTTTGGTATAAAAAGTAGTTGAGTTTCCTTCAAATTCCTTATCTTGATTGCCACTCTTTATGTAGCGTTCCGTGCCTTTCACGTGAAAGTTTGGGCAGCTGAGGTCATAGCATTTTCTGTCCTCAAGTGAGGTTTTGCACATGTCCGGATGGAAAACCTACATATTGATCCAAATCGACACCCACCTTTCCTCAGCATATTTAAACATTTTTGGGGTGGTGGTAACTGCATTCTAATCCTTTCTTATTACCAGCATACACATGTCTGCATATACCCTTTGCATAAATTTTGCATGTCTGTCCTTCTGGTCTGATTCGCTCTATCTATTTAAATATATTTAATATATATTAAATTTTCAAAGACTTTAGTTTACACACACACAACTGTAACCTGAAAACACTAAACAGAGTTTTACTTATTCAAAATACTTGAACAGCTTGCCTTATATACTCGCATTTGGGTGAGGTAATATGTTGCAACAGTTTTGGATGAGGTGAACAAACTTTTGACCAACACAAGACAGAACATGGAACAATGGGTTTTAATTGGATAAATGAGAGGGAAGAATGGAAGTAACTGCAAAGGGCCTATTGGCCCATACTTCCTCTTTATGCTTCTATATTGGTACGGAGTCTTGAAGTGGGTAGAATATAGTTGTGCATTAATTGGCTGTTGATTGCCGGTGTTGACTTCTTGATGTGTAGTGCCTTGCAGATGTCGAGCCGCATGCTATCGCTGTATCTATCGATGATTTCTGTGTTGTTTGTTAAGACTTCTCTGGTGATGGTCTGGTTGTGGGAAGAGATTACATGTTCCTTAATGGAGCCCTGTTGTTTATGCATTGTTAATCGCCTGGAAAGAGATGTTGTTGTCTTGCCTATATACTGAGTTCTTTGGGGCTTACAGTCCCCAAGTGGTATTTGAAGGCAGAGATGACGTTGGTCTCCTTTAAGGCGTTCTGCTTTGTGTCTGGAGAGTTTTTCATGAGTAGGTTGGCCGTTTTTTTGGTTTTATAGTAAATCGTCAATTGTATCTTCTGATTTTTGTCTGTAGGGATAACGTTCCTAATTAACAATATCTTTCAAGACCCTTTCCTCCGTTTTATAAGTTGTGGAAAAGAAGTTCCTGTAAAATAGTCTAATAGGGGTTATAGGTGTTGTGTTAGTTGTCTCTTCAGAGTCAACTAACTCTGAGCGGGCAATTTACACGTTCCTGTAAATTGCATGGCGTTTCAACTTTCTTTTTATGATGTCTTCAACGAAACCATTGGAGAAGCCGTTGTTGACTAGGACCTGCCTTACCCTACAGAGTTCTTCATTGATTTGCTTCTATCCTGAGCTGTGGCTGAGAGCACGGTCGACTTAAGCGTTGACAACACTCCTCTTGTACCTGTCTGGGCAGTCACTGTTGGCATTGAGGCACATTCCTATGTTTGTTTCCTTAGTGTAGACTGCAGTGTGGAAACCTCCGCTCCTTTCCATGACTGTTACATCTTGAGAGGGCAGCTTCCCATCCTTCTCCATCTCGTAAGTGAAACTCAACACAGAATTCCGCTCGAATGCCTCCTTCAGCTCCTGTAAACGTCTGACATAAGTTACCTGTGTAAAAGTGTCGTCAAAATACCTGCAGTACATGGCAGATTTCAAGTTTATTTCAAGCATACTACACCAGAATTACACCAGAATGGTGTAATTCTACACCATCTGGTTTTACAGGATCAATTCAAAAGCTTTATAAAGCCGATAGACGTAAAGATGCCACCATTATTATTGAAAATACAAGGGAAGGTCTTCGTGGGGTGCGGTCTTACACACTTCACAAGGGAAATTTGGCTAGCTTCCGACGGCGAAACATATTAATAACTAAGCCCAGAACTATAATTGCCTGTGACCTAGGAGACTTTTGTAATGTACAATAATGGTGTTAAATATATTTTAATTTGTGTTGATGTTTATTCTTGCTTAATGCAGGTTCAAACTTAACAAAAAAATCCGCACTTGTACTGGCAACTCTAAGGACGATATTAGGGGAAACTCCTCAGTTTCTTGGTGTAAGACGAGTATTCACTGACCAGGGAAGCGAATTTGACAATAAGCCTATTCAGAATTATTTATATAAGAAAAATATTACATTATATAGTGTGTTTTCGGAAATGAAATCTAATATAGTTGAGTGAGCTGTGGATGTTTACAACCGTACCTTCCACAGACTTCTAAAAAATACACCACAAGCTATTCATAATTTACAAATCATTGAAGATAAACGAAGACAGTTTAAAGTCATGTATTTAAACAATGATAATACCAAGACCGGCATCAGTCCGCGACTACAGGTTGGACAGTATCTGCAGCTGTCAAAGCATAGGAATACAATTTATAAAGGCTTTTGGCCTCAAAACACAGAAGAAATATTTCAAATGTATCGCATTGACAAAACACAACCAATCCCCACGCATAAAATCAAAGATTTAAACAACGAGGACATTAGAGGTATGTTTTACGACCAAAAGTTAAAACCATCCTCCTTACCGGATCATTTCCCCCATATCAATATTTCATTCTAGGAGGATCTCTAAAGGACACCGAGAATATTACATAAAGTGAAGGGGGGGTATCCTGATATGAGCAATAGCTGGATTAAAGCTAAAGACATCATCAAAATTTAATAATGACAGTTCATCAGGAGTCTCTCGTCGAGAAACATAATGAGCTGTTATTTTTATTGAATAATTTATCACCCAAAAAGCAAAATAAACTTATCAAAGCTTTAAAATATCAGAAAACTGGTTAAATTTGTCAAATGTTTGCTAATTTTCTGAAACAGAACATTCGAGTTCAGCCACAGATAATTAATGGCTTACAGAGATATCAGAATAACATTCGGTCTTTATCATGCAAAAAATCTACTCTTTATAAAAAAAAATTTCCACACTTCTAGACGAGGAGGGAATATACTAGCAGCTCTCCTGCCTTTGGTTGTATCGTTAATTACCTCCCTAATAAAGTAACAAGAGGAAATGGCGAGAGAATTTTGCCTGATACCAACAGTTGTGGCCGAAAAATATTAGTTTTTTTTATAAAAACATACCTTTGATGTCGACACATTAGGTTTTGACTCCATCATCTTCCACCAAGAATGATAGAACTATACGTTTCTCTTTAAAAAATGAATCAAAACAAAGGAGAAATGGGGTGATTCCCCACAGATATGTAGACACACAGCTAAGGATGATGATGATGATGAAGGTAATAATGATGATGATGGTTATGATGATGATCATAACAACATCAGCTGTGGTGGTGATGGCTGTGGTGGCGGTGGCTGTGGTGGTGGTGGTGGTGGGGGTTGGTGGTGAGGGTGGAGGTGAGGGTTATCTTGAGGTTATCTTGAGATGATTTCGGGGCTTTTTAGTGTCCCCGCGGCCCGGTCCTCGACCACGCCTCCACCCCCAGGAAGCAGCCCGTGACAGCTGACTAACACCCAGGTACCTATTTTACTGCTAGGTAACAGGGGCATAGGGTGAAAGAAACTCTGCCCATTGTTTCTCGCCGGCGCCTGGGATCGAACCCAGGACCACAGGATCACAAGTCCAGTGTGCTGTCCGCTCGGCCGACCGGCTCCCTTGGAGGGTGGTGGAGGGTGAGCCAGCGGACCCTGGGTGGTGGCAGCATTTTGTAGACGGGGTGGTGGGTGGGCGTGGTGGCGGTCCTTTTAAACAAAAAAATACTCCCCTACTCCCGAAATGCAGATTGTTGCCACCCCCCCCCCCCGAAATACCACCCCTCAAAACAAATCAAACCCGAGTTTGGAGGAATTAATAAATGTGTATTTTGAAATTAAGGAAAGTCCATACGTCAAAACATTACTGAACATGTTTGAACAAAACCACCAACAAGTAATTTGGGATAGTCGTGGAAATTACTAAAACCTGTGCAGAACTTAAATATATTGGAAATAATTAAAACATTAGGCTTTCCAAAGGGGCAATTTAGGGCAAGGGACAAAGCAAATGTAATGATTTTACTTAAGGTGGCTGGTGTAGACCCGAGCTTTATATGTAATTATAGTGGCAAATGGCAGTTAAAGGGGAGAAAGCCTATACATAGAAGACGCCACTGGGACCCTTATTGAACGCTTATAAGATATACCCCTTAAACGCCATTACATTTAGTTGATGGTTATTCACCATGGACCAACCTTCTACAACCCCTCAGTCCTCACTGATAGTGAATGAAAAATCTGCTTTATTAAAACTGTTGGTTGCTACACAACGATACCACAAATTCGTCGCACACACACACACGCACGCACACACACGCACACACACACACGCACGCACGCACACACACACACACACACACACACACACACACACACACACACACACACACACAGTTGCTTTCACCCTGAATGCCCCTGTTACCTAGAAGTAAATAGGTACCTTGGAGTTAGTCAGCTGTCACGGGCTGCTTCCTGGGGTGTGTGTTAGTAGTGTAGAGGAAAAAAAAGTTGTTAGTAAACAGTTGATTGACAGTTGAGAGGTGGGCCGAAAGAGCAAAGCTCAACCCCCACAAACACAACTAGGTGAACACACACACACACACACACACACACACCTCAGTAGTTAGTAAACAGTTGATTGACAGTTGAGAGGCGGGTTGAAAGAGCAAAGCTCAACCCCCGCAAAACACAACTAGTAAATACACAACTAGTAAACACACACACACACACCCTCCCCCACCCACCCCTCTCCTCCCACTAACCCCCCTCCTCCCACTAACCCCCCTCCTCCCACTAACCCCCCTCCTCCCACTAACCCCCCTCCTCCCACTAACCCCCCTCCTCCTACTCCCCCCTCCCCCCAGGACCTCCCTTCTCCCACATGCCCTCCCGTCTCTCCCACCCACAAGCCCTCCGTTCTCCCCCGCCCCCCTAAGCCCCCCACTCTCCCCCACCCCACCTAAGCCTTCCACTCTCCACCACACCCCAAAACCCTCCCCTCTTCCTCACCCACCTCAGCCTTCCCTTTTCCCCCATGACCTCCTCCCTTTACTGCCCCCCCAAACCCCCCTTTCTCCCCCATCCCCCCAAACCTCCTCCTCTCACCCCCCCTCAGCCCTCCCCCTTTCACCCTCCCTCTCCCACTCACCCCCCACCCCTCCCTCTCCCACCCACCCCCCAACCTTCCCCCCTCTCACCCACTCCCCCTACCCTCCCCCCCCCTACCCCCCCCAAGCCCTTCCTCCTCCACCAGTCTCCCCATACCAGATCCTCCCAGCTCCTGCTCACCCCAGACCCCACAGGTCCCCCCCAGAGGAGAAGCAGAAGAGAGTTAGTTTCAGGGCAATGTACTCGAACATAGATGGGATCACAAGCAAGGCAAGTGAACTAAGGGAAAGAGCACAAGAAGTGAACCCAGATGTAATTGGACTCACTGAAACAAAACTCTCTGGAATCATAACGAATGCCGTGTTTCCCCAGGAGTACACAATAATAAGGAAAGAGAGGGAAGGTAGGGGAGGAGGAGGAGTGGCCCTACTCATGAGAAAGGAATGGGATTTTTAGGAGATGGCTATCCCGGGCTGTGAGGGTTTCAGAGACTACACAGCAGGCACCATGACAATGGGAGGACCAAGGATAGTAGTAGCAGTAATATATAATCCTCCACCAAATGACAGAAGACAAAGTCAAGAGTACGAAAGCAACAACATGGCAGTTAACACTATAATTGAGAGGGCAGCCTCTTCTGCCTGTAAAAATAGATCCCACCTGCTCATCATGGGGGACTTCAATCACGGCAGGATTGATTGGGGGAACAAGGAACCGCATGGAGGCGAGGATACGTGGAGAGCCAAACTACTGGAGGTGGCGACTAGAAACTTCTTAACCCAGCAGGTCAGAGAACCCACAAGGATGAGAGGAAATGACGAACCAGCGAGACTCGACCTGGTCTTCACTCTGAACGACTCTGACATAAGAGAAATCGGTTTTGAGGCCCCAGTAGGAATGAGCGACCACAGTGTATTGGTGTTTGAGTACCTGATTGAAGAAGGGTTATTGAACTCGAGGAGGGATACCGAAACCAAAAGGTTAGCATACCGAAAGGGAAACTATGAGGAGATAAGAAAATTCCTAACAGATATAGCATGGGAAACAGAGCTCAGGGAAAAGACGGCCCAAGATATGATGGACTACATCACGCAAAAATGCAAGGACGCAGCAAACAAGTTTGTCCCAGCCCAAAAGGAAAAGAGTGAAATGAAGATGAGAAACCCATGGTTTAATCAGAGATGTAGACTAGCTAAGCAGCAAAGTAAAAGGGCATGGAGAAACTATAGGAATAACAGGACACTGGAGAGCAGAGAAAGATACCAGAATGCCAGGAATGAATATGTCAGGAAGAGAAGAGAGGCAGAAAGACAATACGAAAATGACATCGCAAGCAAGGCAAAGACTCAGCCTAAATTGCTGCAAAGCCACATCAGGAGAAAAACAACAGTAAAGGAACAGGTTATGAAATTAAGGATAGGGGCAGAAGGATTCACTACAAACGACAAGGAAGTGTGTGAGGAACTGAATAAGAAATTCCAAGAGGTCTTCACCTTGGAGCAAGGAGAAATCCCAGAGATAAGAAAGGGAATAGCTAACCAGGAACCACTGGAAGAGTTTGAGATTACCAGCGGGAAAGTAAGGAAGTGTTTACTAGAGTTGGATGTGACAAAGGCTATAGGCCCAGATGGAATCTCCCCTTGGATACTAAAGGAAGGAGCAGAAGAACTGTGCCTTCCACTCTCCATAGTGTATAACAAATCACTGGCAACAGGGAAACTGCCAGAAATTTGGAAAGCAGCTAACGTAGTCCCGATATACAAGAAAGAGGATAGACAGGAGGCACTGAATTACAGGCCAGTGTCCCTAACCTGCATACCATGCAAGCTGATGGAGAAGATTGTGCGAAGAAAGCTAGTGGAGCACCTGGAGCGAAAGAAATTTGTAACACAGAACCAACATGGATTCAGGGATGGCAGGTCCTGCCTCACAGGGTTACTTGAATTCTATGACCAGGCAACAAAAATAAGGCAAGAAAGAGAAGGGTGGGCAGACTGCATATTTTTGGATTGTCAGAAAGCCTTTGATACAGTGCCACATAAGAAGCTAGTGAAAAAGCTGGAGATGCAGGCTGGAGTGAAAGGGAAGGTACTCCGTTGGATACAGGAGTACCTAAGCAACAGGAGACAACGAGTCAGTGTGAGGGGTGAGGTCTCAGATTGGCGAGACGTTACGAGTGGAGTCCCGCAGGGGTCAGTCCTTGGACCTATACTGTTACTGATATATGCAAATGATCTCCCAGAGGGTATAGAATCGTTTCTCTCAATGTTTGCCGATGATGCAAAAATTATGAGGAGGATTGAAACTGAGGACGATAGTAGGAGATGACCTAGACAGACTGAGTGAATGGTCCAACAAATGGCTGTTGAAGTTCAACCCGAGTAAATGCAAAGTAATGAAACTAGGCAGTGGAAATAGGAGGCCAGACACAGGATACAGAACAGTAGGTGAAGTACTTAATGAAACGAACAGAGAGAAAGATCTAGGAGTTGATATCACACCAAACCTGTCTCCTGAAGCCCACATAAAAAGAATAACGTCTGTGGCATATGCAAGGCTGGCTAACATCAGAACAGCGTTCAGGAACCTGTGTAAGGAATCATTCAGAATCTTGTACACCACATGTGTAAGTCCAATCCTGGAGTATGCGGCCCCAGCATGGAGCCCGTACCGTGTCAAGCACAAGACGAAGCTGGAAAAAGTCCAAAGGTATGCCACTAGACTAGTCCCAGAACTAAGAGGCATGAGTTAGAGAGGAAAGGCTGCGGGAAATGCACCTTACGACACTGGAAGACAGAAGGGTAAGGGCAGACATGATCACAACCTACAAAATCCTCAGAGGAATCGACCGGGTAAACAAGGATAAACTATTCAACACTGGTGGGACGCGAACAAGGGGACACAGGTGGAAACTGAGTACCCACATGAGCCACAGAGACATTAGAAGGAACTTTTTCAGTGTCAGAGTAGTTAACGGATGGAATGCATTAGGCAGTGATGTGGTAGAGGCTGACTCCATACACAATTTTAAATGTAGATATGATAGAGCCCAGTAGGCCTAGGAATCTGTACACCAGTTGATTGACAGTTGAGAGGTGGGACCAAAGAGCCAGAGCTCAACCCCCGCAAGCACAAATAGGTGAGTACAAATAGGTGAGTACACACACACACACACACACACATACACACACACACATACACACACACATATATATATATATATATATATATATATATATATATATATATATATATATATATATATATATATATATATATTATATATATATATATATATATATAATGTCGTACCTAGTAGCCAGAACGCACTTCTCAGCCTACTATGCAAGGGCCGATTTGCCTAATAAGCCAAGTTTTCATGAATTGTTTTTCGACTACCTAACCTACCTAACCTAACTTAACTTTTTCGGCTACGTAACCTAACCTAACCTATAGAGATAGGTTAGGTTAGGTTAGGTAGGGTTGGTTAGGTTTGGTCATATATCTACGTTAATTATAACTACAATAAAAAAAATTGACCTCATACATAATGAAATGGGTAACTTTATCATTTCTTCAGAAAAAAATTAGAGAAAATATATTAATTCAGGAAAACTTGGCTTATTAGGCAAATCGGGCCTTGCAAAGTAGGCCGAAAACGACGTTCAGGCTACTAGGTACGACATATATATATATATATATATATATATATATATATATATATATATATATATATATATATATCCAAGTTGGTTCCAAGGGGTTGTCATAGCCAGGGGGTGGTAATGGGGGGACGAGCTCCCATGACCTATAAAATGCTCCTATACGGCATGCGTCTCAAATAGCCTCTGACAACCAAGTCCAACTCCTGGCCTGCACGGGTGGCTTAGTCTAAGTCCGGCGGAACTGCTTTTACCGACAGGAGAAGGGGCGAGGGCGTGCCTCTGGCGCCTTAAAACCAGCTGCTCCGGGTAGATGGGACTCGATAGCCTGGGAAGGCAGCCCATCTAGGGGAAGGAAAACCCTGATTTTAAACCTCCGCTGCCTTGCGGCCATACCCTTGTTTTTGGGAAGGCTTCAGGAGTCAACCTCGAGGAAAAATCCGGAGTTGGAGCCCCTAAGGCAGTTCGTTGTTGACGTCGACCTCGTTCTGGCAGCTCCTGCGACGTTGCTGGAACCATGCGTATTGGCATTTGCCTCTCTATTGGATAATTTCAGCAACGTGGAGAGGGGGGACCTGCTGCATGGGTAACAGCTTCTCCTCCATATCTACCTACCCAGGCTTTGCGCCCTGGAGAGGACACTCCAGCTTCGCCTCACAGCGTCGAACCAACACGGGAAGCGACAGTCTACCGGTTTTAAGTCTTCTGCTCGATTGGCGAAGAGTGTGACGCCAGGGGTTGCTTCCGACGGTGGGAGGGGTCATCGCGCCCCACTGGGCAGCTACCGCCCGCCTCAAGCTGGGCAAACCCCAGCCAATAAGGTGTTGCCTCGCCACGGTCCGTTAACCTCACTGGGTGCGTGGGGTTTAGGGTGAAAACTGACAAGCGGCCCGACAACTTTGCACCAAGCAATACCAAACCAAAGTTCAGAATCGGACTTCGTTTGTGCTCGGTGTGGGATGGACTGCCACTCTCGGATTGGCCTCATCAGTCACACCAGACGCTGCACCAGGATTGACAACCCTGGCGCAACTCCATAGTCTCCCGAGACTGAAGGATGCCTACTACTATATATATATTATTAAATATGACCGAAAAAGTAAGATTAATAATTCTAACACGAATTTTCTCTATCTTTCTTATGTTTCTTTTCACTGTTGATGGTAATTCAAAGATCAATTCTCCAAATTCCATTTTTATTTCTAGTCTGACACGACACTTGAGCGCGTTTCGTAAAACTTATTACCTTTTCAAAGACTTTAGTTTACAAACACACAACTGAAACTGAATAGAGCTTTGCACATCTTCGAGTTTATATCTACATTTGGGTGAGGTGGATGAGGTGAAAACGAACTTTCAACAATGGGTGTTAAATGGGTATTAAATTCAAACACAAGACAGAACACGAAACTATGGGTATTGAATGGAAGTAATTGTAGAAAGCCTATTGGTCCATATTTCTTGATGCTGCTATATTGGAGCGGAGTCTTGAAGTGGGTAGAATATAGTTGTGCATTAATTGGCTATATATTGCTGGTGTTGACTTCTTGATGTGTAGTGCCTCGCAGACGTCAAGCCGCCTGCTATCGCTGTATCTATCGATGATTTCTGTGTTGTTTGCTAAGATTTCTCTGGTGATGGTTTGTTTGTGGGAAGAGATTATATGTTCCTTAATGGAGCCCTGTTGCTTATGCATCGTTAAACGTTATATATATATATATATATATATATATATATATATATATATATATAACGTTTAACGTTATATATATATATATATATATATATATATATATATATATATATATATATATATTATATTATATATATATATTATATATTTTTTTTATATTAAAAAAAAAAAAAAAAAAAAAAATATATATATATATATCTCAGCCTGCAGGAGAAACGAGTCTCCCCCTTGAGAGTTGTTCAACAAGCCTGACCTGACTAGAAGGTCCAGGAAATATAGAGGTGAAGACACAGATGTAAAATAGTTGGTTATATTTGATAAACAATTTGAGATTATGGGCAGTGAATAAGAGATTAGATAAGTGACTGGTTATGAGATGTGGAAAATTTGCTAGAGGCGTGAGGCTCGCTTAGAGAGAAGCTTAAGTCACTTGAGTACCAGACATTGCGAGGGGAAGCTGCGCTCCGTGTGAGCTCCTGTCAGAGAGGGACCCCTAGTGATATATCTTCAAGAGAAGTGTGTAGAGGTTCCAGCTGTGGAATCTAGCTGGGAACTTTGTGGTCTCAAGTCCTGGATGGCGAGGAGAGTTTATTAAGCCGCCCAGAGACATTATCGTGGGCTGTGGGAGCACCCTGACCAGACTCTGTCAGAGGGGAGAGCGCCCTCGACTAGACAAACTAGATTACAGATTGTGTAGTTTTAAAAACGGTAATAGTTTTTAACAGTATTAATAACAACAAGGATATCCTAAGATGAAATTTAAAAAGCAAAGAGCTTTTATTCATTTTTGGGGGGTCATTCCACAATATGGGACCCTTGATTTGCATAGCATTTCTGTTCTCGTAAGCCACGCTCAAGGAACATCAACAACATATTAGCAAGGTCGTCATTGTCCGCAGAAAATATAAGATGGTAGTGAATAAAATAACAATATTAAAACTGGGTTAGTATAACAATGAGGGCTCTTGCATTTGCTCTAATAACAATATATTTCCAAACTGTCTAAGGTCACTTAAAACTCTTCAAATTAAATGTGACTAGTTGAAAGGCAACAAACATGCCGAAAATTTTGGAGAAAATGAACAGCGCTCAGAGATCAGCCGTGGATGATCACAGCCCAGCACAACTGACTCTTCCCTCGCAGAACAACACTAGTAAGTAGTATCCTAGATGCTATCAGAAATTAAAATTCTTTAATGGCTTCTTTAATTTAAAAGACAAATCATTAGGAGTGTTAATCTAGGAAACAAAAACTTGTACTTTAACAAATTGCACATGATGGTCCTTTTCAGGACATTGTAACTTTAATGAGACCACATTCTGGCGGGAACTGGCCCAAGTTTTTACCAGGCAGTATTGCAATTTTACTTTCAAACTTCCAAACACTGTTCAATCTAATCTTAGCATTATTCACAATGTTGCACAGTTCTAACGCACCTCACTACATTCCTTAACAAATTGGCAGGAAGATTTCACCATAAAATTCTAAAGTTAAATCGTATACTGGACGAATGTGAGATAATTTGCCTCAGAGACATAACAAAATAGTGGTCATTCTCCCTAACAGAACTCAAGACTCTATGACCAGTATTACCTCTATGACTCTGTGACCTTTATGACCTGTTACACCTCACATTACCCGTCAAAACAACCTTGGTGTTGGTACACTTCTCACCATCACACACCCATCACAACGGACCTGGTTACACCAACATACGATAACAACTGCCCCATCCATACTAGGTGTTACACTTTAGAGCAGCCAGCTTATACAGCCACTACAACATGACTCAACATGAAAGCAGCCTTCGTATGCAACTACAACAACATGGATGTTAACCGCGATATGATCACCACTTACAAAACACCCACGAGAAAAGACGAAACAACTCGAAACTCAAATAACCCTTGACTATATTCAGGGCTAAAGTATACTTGCTGGATAGTCAGTCAGGTATGTGATGGCCTTATTAACCCTCCAGAGGTTGATAGGCAACAAGCCCAACGCCAAACTTATTAGTTGGTCAGTAAGGTATTGTGGTGACCTCAATAAACCTCCAGAAGTTGGTAGGCAACATGCCCAACACCAAACTTACTAGTTGGACAGTAAGGTATTACTTTATAAACCACAGAGCCTAGGTTTACCTTATGGTGAAATCAGTTCCTCTATTTTGTCCCAATAATACAGACAACCTCCTATATATTACAGGTAACTCCCAACTTTAATGATTTAGCGAAGGCTAATTCCTGTTTTGGCATTAATATCCCTCCAGAGATTGGTAGGCAACAAGTAAGTAATTATCCAAAGAAGGCACCAAGCCGGGAAGTCTATGTAGCACCATCAAATGTGCGGGATAATCATATGGCGCTAAATATTACTAAG